>NC_079161.1:101672801-101977538 GCF_947563725.1 Argiope bruennichi
GATAGGCGGTAATTTTAACAATAATTTGGTTTAATTTTAACAATAATTTGGTTTAATTTTAACAATAATTTGGTTTAACTTGAAGTAGGTGCACAAATAGTCTCCTATTCGGAACTATATAACCTTCACATGATTTCATTCATACAAATGTGTTATAGCATCGTAAATTTATAATTCTTTAAACAAGTTTTAAACATTATCTGGCACATTTATTCTTTATTTCATTTCCACCAAAGAACTGTCTGAAGAACATTCCTCCCATTTCTTGTGCCACGCTCCATTGTAAATATGATTTATTTCTGTATATTTGGCTTGCACTTATTGCTCCTAATAAATGCTTTTACGGATACCTTATAAGTCACCCATATGACTAGCCGACCGGCCACGAAGGCACACGGATTTAAACCATAAAAACTGAATGACCGAACAGCCGCAACAGCAACATTGGCGGGAACTGTGGTTGAGTCCTAAGAGCCATTATCAGCCACGGTACAAAACTCCCCGAAGGAAGTACGTTCCGTCATCGATGGGAGGAGTCAGATCCCCCACCTATTAGTGTACCCTCCAGGGTGGCGAGATCCAACCACTATGCCGGACGCATCTCATCCTCATTCCAAGGTGCCCTCCGGGGTTCACGGATATCTTACAAAAATTGAATGAGATGCTCATAACTGAATGACGCAGTATATAAACATTTATTAAAAGTAGGGCCAAATCTATGCCAGAAAAAGCGGAGCAAAGATTTGTAAAGTATATTCTTCGCATCAAAAGATTTTCAGTGAGAGTGAATATTGTTCAATACTCATTTAAATAAACTGTAAAAAAAGAAAGATAGCCGTTACAGGTAAAATACTTTTCTTTGTCAATTTTTTTCCAAAACAAAACCGCTATAGGTACCACTATCCTTACTTTTTTTTTCCTTAATAACACCACTGCATGTGCCTGTTTCTGACAACTAGGAAGGATATTTCTACCTCTACCTGTATAATATCATTCCGCTTTATGCTAAACCCACTTCATACTTTTCATCATTTATGACATTTCTGTATTGAAAAAGACTTCCGCGGGCAATTTTTTTTTCTTAAATGAAATGTCACGAATGCCACAAAGCCTTTTAATTCGTAGTGATTCTGCGTTCTCCTATTTCATCTGAATCTTGTATGATGTTGCATTAGAATATAGGAAATATTCAGTGTTTGCAGCAACATGAAAATATTGGAAAAGTAAGAACGAAAACTTTTTTAATATGTAATGGAATATACATTTTTTTATTCTCGTATTCTCAATGCTGTTAGGTATTAAAAATAAATTTTTGAGAATAGAGATGCACCCTTATATTCTTCGCGTTACGTTATAACATATTTTAATATTAAAGCAATTTTGTTTGGCACGGATGCTATGAGAAATTCTCTTTTGGATTATAGTGGAACTATTGGATTTCTCCGTGTTTGGTAATATTTTTGTTTGTTGGAACTTTATCTTATGTCAGAAATTGGGATATGATCTGTGCAAAAATGATGAAATGTTATATATTTTTAGTAGAAATGGCATAATCTTATTTAAAAAATATCCAAATATATTGAATAAAGGTTGTGTCTATCAAAAAGTATAAAATTATAATAAAATAATATGAAATATTAATTCGTGTATGTCTTTAACCTCGATAGTTTTTTCTCGAATAATATTTTAAGTTCGAATCCATTGTCCTTCTGTAAGCGTATGAAAAATAAAAATTAGCATTTTGTATCTTTCAAGAAAAAAGAAAGAATCTTAATTATCTATTTATATGTATTGAGGAATTCATTTGTAATTGCATACTGTTACGGGATAATTCATTATCTCTCGGTTCGTTGTCAGTATAAAGTCAAATGTCTCCGTAAAGGATAATGACGCTCCGTAAAGGATAATGACGCTTAAATGAACACACACAGACAAAAAAATCGTAGCTGAATCGTTCATAAAATAGCATTTAACAAAAGAACACTATTAAAAAAACAGCTCAGATTGTACTCTAAATAGAGATTTCACTCAACCACTATACTCGCTAGAGCTCAACTCAATTGCGTCTCGTCTAATGAGTACACTCTCGGAACTCAAATTGCAAAAGAGCTATCACCAACATTCTAGCATATTCTGCGTCTTTCATTTTCGTTACTAAATTTGCCTTCCAGTCATAGACAAAGTCGATGTTCATTGAAGCAGCAGTCATTATTATATCCATAAAACGACATTCCTTATCAGGAGATTTACTTCACAGAGGAGCAGCATTGCAAATACGTAGCCTGATAGATCGTCGCTATCGTCGCATTGGGACACCGTTTGACATATGAGAACACAATTTATCATGATGGTGGGGTAGCGTAACTCCATAAAATTATTCAAATTAAATTTTTGATTCATTAAATTAAATGGTTATTATAAGCTTTCTTTCTCATATTCTCGCCATATTATTTATTGTCTTTTCTTCGCGGTGTTTTATTTTGTATATTGTAGTAATTTCCAAAACAATCTTTTGTCCTAAGATTAATTTGAGCTTATTATGAAGCTTTGGGGATATTTAAAAAAAAAAAGTCTAAAATTTGCTGCAGAATATATATATATATATATATATATATATATATATAAACAAAGGTATTAGAATCAAGTTAAAAGGAAAAACAAAAAATCAAAAAAAACTAAACCAAAAAAATTATAAAAAATATAAAAAAAGAATCCGGCCTGAAGACTTTTTCAAGGGTCACCTTCAGGCAGGGATTCAAATTATATTTTTTATAATTTTTTTGGTTTAGTTTTTTTTGATTTTTTGTTTTTCCTTTTAACTTGATTCTAATACCTTTGTTTCAATTCATCTGTGTTTTAGAAGTAGCAGCAATTGCGCTCTCTAAATACTATGAAGTTCTTTTTTTTTTGGTTTTAGTTTAGATAGGTTATAAATTTTAGTTGCGATTTCGAAACTGTTTTTGTTTCGTTTTCATTTTAGTTTCGTTTTCAAACTTTTTCTTACTTAAGATTGGTTATATATATATATATATTCTGGCAATTTCTTAACAAATTTAATATTTAATGTGAGCTGACACGTTTAGCTCTAAAACAATAATTTTTATCTGCAGAAATTATTCATTATAAAAACTATTGAGATTATTTGAATTATTATTGTTATCCTATTTTCTATTTAACGTATTTTTCTTTCCTACATTGTGATGGTGTCTATAGTTCTAAGAAATTTTGGATTTGATGTCAAAATTTCCAGTAACTGAGTTATTACTGCAAATGTGTTATTTTTATTTTTAGAAAGCTTATTTATTTATTTAGACCAAGCTTATTTATTATTTATTTATTTATTTAGAAAGGAATTTATTTTTTAGAAAGCTTTGAAATTAAATTTTAAATACACTTTAAATTTGGTTCTTTTCTTCTAGTCAGAAACTATTTTTCAATAGAAAATGATTATGTGCAAGGTCAATTATAAAAATATCATTAATAAAAAGAACGTTCGTCTACACTAAAGTATAACCCATTGTTTTATACGCTTTTGTTTGCATTTATCATTTAAACAGTTGTTTTTTAATCTCAATTTCACGAAAAAAAATGCTTCATTTGTAGAATAGAGTCAATAGACGAGACCGTAAATACTACATCACTTTACATAAAAAGACAAGAAATCACCGTTTCACTCTTGGCATTTGCATTATTAAACATTTATTTAGTTTCGCAATCTGAAAAGTTTATTTTTATGAAATGAGGTATGCAAAACGGGGCAGAAGCGTTCCAATTATGCATACAAATTTCCAGTGACTTCTTCGTGCTCCAACGAGTTTAATCGTCATATCAGATCGAAGCAAGGATTTATAACCCAGAAACAAATGCAGTCGCGACCCGGGACATTTTTCTCTTGCTTACGAGGGATTTAAATACGAAAAACGCTATAAAACCTTATTCTTAAATGACATCTTTTCAAGCGAGACTTAAAGTCTAAAGAGATCTGAAAACTCTAAAGAGAAAAGACAAAGTTATTTCAAGTTCGTTGCTCTTTCTTGAGGGATTAACATCATGTGATTGAATGCTGTAATAAATTTTAAAAATAAGTTTTACCTGAATAATTGCAGTGATCAATGCAAAGCTGTTAGAAAATACAGTTAATTTATATATCTAAATGGATGACAAAATATATATATATTTTTTAATTTAATGCACAATAAGTTAATTGCCATAGAGAAAACTTTCAATACAAGTTGATATTGAAAAAAAAAAGAAAATGTGGACTCAGAAGCTTAAAAACATTGAATATCAAAGAGCAGTTTCTGGTAGAATTTGCAAAATTCGGAATTGGTAAAGTCTATTTTATAATTTCCCGAAGACTTCTGAGCTATGTCCTGGTCATTTCATAAGACAGTAAGACAAAAATGTAAAAATTGGACATTTGCAAGGATGATGAAAAATAAATATATATATGGAGAAATTCGAGCTGTTATGTATAAAAGTATAAAAGTCACGGAATTAAAAAATAATTTAAAAATGGAAAAAAATGTCTTAGGCACAGTACTGATGGCACCAGAAAATCTTAAAACGCTGAAAGACGTGATGTTGAAAATTAACAGTTTTTTACCAACTGTTTGAAAGTTTTCAAATGTTTGCCTTCCATTTTTAGTGCAAAGAGAACTGGAATAGTGAGAATATGAAGACAATTTTCTTAACTCTTTGAAAGTCGATTTTTTTTCTAATCATGATACATTAAAATATTTTTAGGATTGAGAGAAGCTTAAGAAAAGTGATCCCTCGAGCTCATTAGATAAATTTAATTTTATTGGTTAATTAATTTAGTTAATTACTCATTAAGTAAAAAATCAAGGCATACTATTTAGTATGAGATAAGGAACTGAAGAATTTAAATGTATGTCTTATTGAAGAATTTGTCTGAATTCATGCAAATTACATTACTTCAGACAAAGGCTGAAGAATTTTGTAGGAAGCATACTTCCCACGGCCCAATAAAGGGTTAAAAGGGTTTCCTGCACCTCAATTCATAGGACATTTGGAATGACGAAGAAGGCCACAGATTGACTATCATGTGCCTGCGGGGAAACCACCTCGAAGAGGATGTTAGTTTGGTGAATCGTGCGGTGTTATGGGCGGGTTATGATGAAGACAGTATTCAGCAACAAAAAAATCCTGTCGATACTACTTCGTTCAACGGTGGCGGGATGATCAGATTTCCACAAGAAGAAGAAGATAAAAATTGAACTAGAAATCTTTTATTGATTCTCCCTTAAAATGTGTCAAATTTGAGGGGTTCTTGTCATGTGCTCTAATGGTCATTAAAGTAAGACAAAAACCAGACAATCAAAAGTATTCTTAATAAGCAAGATCCAATAGGAGTGGTACTTCTTTTTTTATTACTAGATTTATGAATCAGAAGTTCCATATTAGTCTTATACGCAAAACAAAACCTTATCTTAAGAAGACGAATATTCAAGGGGGGCAGAGTTTTGAAGTATTGAGTAGAGGCGTGATAATGAGGCCGAAAGTGCTTCCTTATCTATGACAAATAACGAGGTCGATGAATTTGCTTCCTTTTGTATGAGTAACTTCCAGTGAATGTTTATGGTTTGAAGCGACATACGAAGGTTATTTCAGAAAATAATTCCACCAATAATGTGAACATCTATTTAGAGAGAAAGGCCAACAAAGCAAAGAATATCACGTTTTAAGATTTCTCTGAGACGACACTGAAATATCCTTTCTAGATCAAACAATTTCCTTGAACAAATTTTTCTAGGAAAAAAATCTCTAGCGTCTCTACTATCACTTTCTTCCCATCTTGAATACCATTCAATGTTTGAGATGGATCTTGACAGCTAGTTTGAATATTTCTTTTTCCATTTATATATTGGTTTTTCACAGTGTGAAAAAGCCAATTTATCTTTTTCTTCATATGTGACATTTCTATCTTGCAGAAGACTGCGACAGTCATTTCTTTATGAATGAAAATATTGCAAATGCGACAACTAAATATTTTTATTCATATTGACTCTATATTCGATTGTTTCATTCAAATCCTATATAAATACGTTTAACCCGTTCCCTGCCACGACTTGTGCCAGATATAAGAATCATTTATCAAATGAAAGGACCCATTATTTGCTATCTCTTAACTATAGTAGAGAAGGGGTTAGCTAAAAAAGTAGATGGTTGGTATACAATGACATATTATTTGTAACGTACAGGCGCGTCATGCGGCAGTCAATGTGTTAAGAACTTATAAAATATCCTATGTATGCAACATCTTTAAAATATGAGAAAGATAACAAAATAAACGTTCACAGGGTATTAGAAATGTGTTGCTTAGTATAATTTTTTGATGTATATATCTATTCAAGGTAGTTTCTACTGTATACAGACACATTATTTCATCGTTCTCGATATCACGCTATAATATATTTTGACTTTAAATCATCTTTATCTGGCACATATGCTTTAAAAAATGGAAATTTTGTATACAAACAGGATATCGGATTTCTTCATGACTGGAAATATTTCAGCTTGTTAAAAGTTTCATTTATATTTGGACCCTAGAGATGCATTACTTAGAAATTGAAAATAATTCATATTACTTTTTCATCGTAGGCCTTATTTTAACTTGAAAATATCAGATAATACTTTGAAACATTTTATTTTTATCGTAAGGATTATATCAACTTGAAAATATAAGAACATAATACGTCAAAACAATTCTATCAAAGTACGAAAAATTGTGTTTAAAAAAATTAATCTGAAATACAAATGCACGATTTAAAACTGATGAATAATTTTGTGGCCTTTACATTGAACTCTGATGGTTGTATCATTCTTTTGAAACAAACAAAGAATCTCCATGTCAAGCGTGAAATTAGCATTTGCGGCAGTTTATTTAGTTTGACTCTTTGAAAATTTTATTTTATGAAATAAGCTATGCAAAACGTGGGAGAAATGTTCCAATTATGCACACACATTTTCCGAGGCTCCTTCGTGCTCCAATGAGTTTGATCGTCATCTTGAATCAAAGCAAGAATTCATAACCCGGAAGCAAATGCAGGAAGTTTTGAATATGGTTTTTCTTATTTTTTTGCACTTTATGAGTGATTTAGCTATAAAGATGAGATAAAAATTTACAGTAAAATGGTAACTTCGCACGCATGGCGGGAATTTCAGTGGAAAATTCTTTAAATGAAGCTATCAAAGTTATGGCGAATTCGTGCTCCTTCGCGCTTGATTAGCGTTTTCGATTGGGCGCTGTAATAAGATTTGAAATAAAGTGTATTCTAGTCGCTCAGAAAATATCATTATTAGATGTATTTTGCAAGTGAAAATATATCTTAGCTGCAAAAGTAAATCTAATTTAATTCGAAAAGAAAAGAAAGGTTAAAAATTGAGAAAGCTGGATTTTAATATTAAATGAATTCTAAAAATAATTATGAAAATGAAACAAAAATATAAGTATTGAGCTCCTAAAATATTAAAAAAAACATTCTAAAGAATTTGTAAGTGAGAATGTAATAGTTTTGAAGTTTTTATTCTTGCATTTGCTTTGAATATTCGTGAAGACTTTGGAACACACACAATATTCACACACAGACACAGAAGAAATAAATAAAAAATTAAACTACTTGATTTAATTTTTTTTTATTTATATCGACGTAATTAAATCGCAATTGCTTGTTTCTTCTGAATGTCCTGACGGAAAAACATAGAAACAAAAACAGATACAGCCTAGAAAACGTTTTATTACGTACAAATAAATCCATGAAAGAGTTGGATAGTTACATTTTTTACAAAAAAAGGCATAACGAAGGAAATCAAATCCTAGTTGTCTTGTAAAGCTTTCAAAAAATAAATTTTCATCAAACTTTTTTCGTTTTGTAGGCTTTTGGTATGCCTAGATTTTTTCTTAAGATGTTGAGTGTTAAACTCCATGTTATTTTGCAAAATAATTGGTGGTTTTTGTGCAGTGATTTCATACTTTAATAAATTAAACAAACTTTGAAAATGAAAAGTCATTGAACATTTTCCCCCTTGCAGTAAAAATGCATTACAAGAGCTGATTAATGATGCCAAAAAAAAACAAAACAACTAAGCTACTCCGTATGCGTGTAAATTCTAAGTATTTGAAAAGCAAAATTAAAATTTTCTACATTAGAGTAATGATTTTTTTCATATTTTATCTCTTATTTAGATTTCAAAATAATAAAAAATGCATACTTTAAAAGGAAAACACCGAAACTAGTATTGAAAGAGTATGAGCTGCTCCGGAAAAAATAGTAACAATAGACAGGACAGTGTTTTCTTTCTTCTTAGTGGAAGATAAAGACGAAAACTTCTGTTTTAACCAAAACGTGGTATCTTTTAAAATAAAGAGATTTTTCCAAAACCCTGCATTTTCTCCAGATGCTACTTTTGGTCAGTATATCTTGCGAGATTTTTTCTTGTTCAGATAGGGACATGGATTCAGGAGAGCATTTCCCGCAGTAGTGAAGTTTGTGGCAGGTTCCAGGATAGATTTCTGTCTTGCATAATGGAGCCGGATAATTGAAAGAGACTTTGGAGTTATGGATAAAAGAAAAGAAGTTTTAAAAAAACTTCCTGAAGATAAAATAAAAAGTACATTTCAGAAAAACTTTAGATCTTTAGAAATTTCAAACTTGATTGAGATTATAAGGTTTGAAATTTAAAATCTTAGAATTGCAATTTAACAATTGAGTATTATTTTTACTAATTCGTTCGAGTTTTTCTTGGAAGTGCTTACAATAGCTGATATAAAATTGCATTCACTCCACAAGAGCAATAACAGTGGAAGCATTTTTAAAGAAATCCTATTTGAATCGTGGCTCAGTAACTAAATTCTGAGTTTTTAGAGATGTAAACATATTTTCAAAAGGAAAAATGATATAATTAACACAAAGTATTTTTATGTCATTTCAATCAATAATTATCTAATATCTAATATATACAGACTAAGACCGCATTTTTATGCAGTTTTCGAGTCCAGTGAGTCGCATTAAGTGAAATATTATTCATACTTTAAACGATTAATAAAAACAGTTTCATTCTGCCACGATCCAAAGTGAACAAGTTATGAAGCTTTTAATTCTTCGGTTTTGTAAAAAATATTGATAATTTCAATAATCACTTAGAGGAAAATTTATAACAATGCACAACATGACCGTTGTTAACTTCGAGTGCTGAATTTCATATCATCAAAATAAGGTTCAAATTTAGTGAAAAACAGTTCGATTTTTTTTTCATTATTTGGTGTGCCACGAAAATTTTCATACAAAACGAGTAGACTATAAGAAAATAAGTGTTTTCAACAGTACATTTACTGTTTCTAATAACAAATATAATAAATTATAATATTTGAATCCAATTATTGAATGGAACTATAAGCCAATTTTTGTCGGTTTAGGAAATAACTATAGCGCCTAAATTAATCCAGATGCTGCTGAACTCACAAAACAGACGTCATTAGTAAAATGATTAAAAAATGATTTACTTTATCAATAAATGTATATTTTTGATTCCATAAAATAGTTACTCTAAATAATTTTTCCATAAAATATTTAAACTATTTTCTGTTAAATCTGGAACTAAAAATAATATTTGCTTAACTTTTATAAGTTACATCGTGAAATGTTTAACTTTTTAAAAAAATAGATACTTAAATGTTGAATGTTTAAATGGTAAGGGATTTCGGTGAAGTCTTGGAAAGCTGTAACAGATAATCTGTATATAAATTCAAAAAATATCGTAAATCAGAATCAATTATTAATATTTCAAGTAGTGTTATTTAATTTGGCTTGTTACGCATTTATGAAGATGTAATATTGTAAATGATTTTTAATCCATTCTCTTTTATGTTGAACTTTGAACTCTTCGTTATTCTTTTAGACAATAATTTTCTGTAATGTTCTTAATTATCAATAAATCCATTCAACGGATACATTTCGATTCCATCTGTTTGTGTCTCATAATAGTAAAATGCAAAATTCTTTTCAAGATTTCTTAATGTTTAAAAATTGAGTTGAAACAAATATAAAAGAGTAGAGGAATCATTCAAAATAAATGAATTTTACTTTCAAATACACAGATAAAACAACACTTTTAAAACTGCGCCTTATGAATACGAATTATTTGCCTTTAAAAACAAATATATTTGAATTTTCCAAAAAGAAACAATGGAAGCTACAACTGAATCCAAACGGGAATATTTTATTTTTCTATCACAGTGTGTTAAAATAATTTTCATGCTTCATTATGAGGGAGATGAAATCACAATTTTTAGAAAATTTCAAATCGATAAAGATCTTTTATTCAAGTGAAATACAGCAAGGAGTTTTCCTGAAAGAAATAAAAAGTGATATGCAGCCAAATTTTCTGCAAATTGCATCACAAGGAAGGACTGTATTTGGGAGGTAGGTAGGATGCATTGACCGTTACTTAAATCTAAGCTTTTGAAAAAATTAAAAAAAATGCGTTTTATTTTATATCTTCCTTCAAGGTATCGTTTTCAAAACTCCCACGTGATTATCGCTTATTCAGAAGAAAAACATCAAGTCATTAAGTAAATATTTTTATTTATACTGCCATCATGACTTTTCTTTGACCTTTGTGACTTTATATAAAGTTGCAAACATCAGATCACCCACTTTGAGATTTTGTGACCATTGAAAGGATGTTTTAAGCTCTTTTGGATGAAATAATACTTGGGATCTATCTGATTCATTCGCATTTACATTTGTCTTTTGTGATTTGTTTTTTCAGACTTCCTTCGAAAATGGACAATTTGAAAACAGAGATTTCAAATCACACATGAATTTCTGATTGTGAGATAATACATTTGTTGTCAATGGATATCTTAAATTATTATGAACTCAACCGAATAGTATTCCCTACTGAAAATCATTGAACCCTGATCCATCTCATTTTGGAATCGCTTATAGGAAACGAGATCCGCACCTAAAGCGACACTTTTGTATGTTGCATATCTGTTAAGGTCCGGTGATGCATATTCCATACGTAGAAAAGACCGTTCCAAAACGACGAAATGAGTAGTTTGACATTTCTAATAAATTCAGTTTTCCATATAAATTGTTTTTCTTTGTATATATTATTATGATAGCCTTTACTTGTATTGTAGCAGGTTGTTTTTCAGTTGTATTTATTGGATATTTTTTTAAATATAGTTAATATTACTCATCTTTGCAAAAGATATTGTAAAAATGTCATCTTGCTTCGGTACTGGGACAAAATGATACTCCTTATAAATGGTGAATATGTTTTTAGGAGGTATAAAACAGCACATCCCTTAATGAAGTATATTTTCTAGAATAATATGTAATAATTCTACCGCTGTGTTTAAAACTCATGATTTGAGTAAGATAATATAATTAATAATTCGCTTTTGTAATAATCTTAATCTTAAAAATCTTAACATAAGTTTCTTTTCTCAAAAAATAGATAGCATAAAATGCTGCTATTGGATGACATTCTCTTAGGAAATTTCAGCCTACGAGTGTCAATAAACATGGATTAGCATTTCAATTCCTTAGTCAATATTTCAGTTTCTTTGTAATTATTTAATGCATCACAAGCCTTTCATTTTTATTTATTTATTTATAATCATCATCATTATTATTAATATTATTATAGCGTTTTTCTTTTTTCTTGCATCTTATGTTTCCTTTGAAAAGGGCATATCTTGAAAAAAAAACTGTTAAAATATCCCTAAGAGACCGGAACAGTGTAAAAGGAAATAATTTAAAAAAACCGGTTGAACAAGAAAATCGCACATAAACTTTCCTTATAATAATTGTGTGTTTATGTGTGTGTGTGTGTGTGTGTGTATGTGTGTCTTTGTGTGTTTATGTGTGTGTGTGCTTATGTGTGTGTGTGCTTATGTGTGTGTGTGTTTATGTGTGTGTGTGTATGCGTGTGT
This sequence comes from Argiope bruennichi, assembly GCF_947563725.1. NCBI lineage: Eukaryota > Metazoa > Arthropoda > Arachnida > Araneae > Araneidae > Argiope > Argiope bruennichi. Next base: position 101,684,770 of record NC_079161.1, read on the forward strand.
GTGTATGCGCGTGTGTGTTTATGTGCGTGTGTGTGTTGAAGGTCTACAGACCATATTGTTTGATCTAGAGTTATCAAATTTGACAAATACATATTTTGAAGGGTAGAAATGTGTGCCGCAGGTCAATTTTTCAGAAATTTAATTAGAAAATTAAGCAAAATTCTGGTATCTTTCTAATGTTACTTAAAGATATATTTTAATCAACATTCTTTCATCTCTCCAATATAGCTTCCGAAAATATTACAGCAAAAAATAAATAAATGCTATCAAATAAATACTACCAATGCTTTAACCTATGAATGGAGCTCTTATTTTAATGAATTAAAAAAAAACTTTTAATTATATTTTCCACTCATTTCTTTATTACAAAATGAAAATAAAATGACACCTATCCACTGCACTATTCGTGCACAAGAAAAGATAGTTTTATTCAATGTGTTACATTACATTGACAAAAGATCAAATTTTAGAAAATAAGTTAATTGTTACTGCAAATTAAACATACAAAATTATAATTTTCAAAACGTGTCTGCAAAGAAATGAAATGAATATGAAATATGATATTTTCTAAAAAATAAATGTAAGAAAAAAATTTATGTGGTACTTTGCAATATCGATGGGATTAAATTTAATAAATTAGTTTTATTTAAGCAAATAAAACTAATATACAATATGTATAGAATATTCATTCTAATCAGGGTCTTTTTTGTTTCTATAATTTGTAAATATTTAGTAATAGATATAAATATGTTAACAAAATAGTCTGAAAGAAATTAATAATTATATTTTATGTAATTTGAATCAATAAAAGCTTTCATGAGTCACGAATTTTAAATTTTTACATAGATCCTGTTCTGTGAATCATATTTAACAAAATATTCTTGAGATACTAAATAAAAAGAGTTACCCCCCCCCCTTATCAACTATATACATTCCTCATCAACTAACACTAAAACTGATTGATTGATGAAACTTTGAATACAACTATTAAAAAAATGGGTGTTTTCGACCACTTCATTGACAGTCTCAAAGAAGATACGCCAATCAGCACCCATGGTTTCTAAAGATTGACTGAATTTTGATCATGAAAATGCTGATTGTCTTAAAATTGTGATATTCAAATCATTATAAATCACTCATATTTGATCTCTGCAGATAGAAACGTTTATTTAATTATTTAAAATTCAGAATATGATTCCATGACCAAAGGTTTCATAAAATTGAGTCTTCATATTTTTTGAAGTATATTTATAGACAGAAAAATATAAACTGATATTATTTTCGTCACTTAAATCCTTTTGAATGTAAAACTAAAAACTAAATTTTATGATGAATTACAGAAGTATTTGTTGAATAATTTATTAAGATGTTACATAAACTATCAAAATTATTCTGTAGGGCCGAGTAGTTTTCGATGAATAACGATTCTTTTTTTTAGTACTCATATTTAAGAAAGATACATACTTGATTTCGGTAAAAATATTTTTTTTATTAAATGCGGTTAAATCATCTCCATTTTAATTTAAAGTTGAAATTTTATGGCATCTGACAGAAAATAAGAATCAGTTACGTAGTACAGTGAACAGACCAGTTTAAGTTCTCCACAGTCCGACTTGAAACGTTAAAATTCTTTTGTATTTGTAGCAGGATTAACTTATAATTAAACAGTTATTATAAAAAGCGTATTGCTTAAGGAATTGCTGTTGTCAAGCGTTGTGCCTGCTGTTTGTCAAACTGCGCTTTCAGCAACATGTGAACGCGATAAACTTACTATATCGAATCTGATATAAATTCTGTGACTATGAACGTAGTGTTGTGTCAAACGTATGTTTGTTCTGGGTGGGGAAAGGGCGCCTAAAACATAAATGTATCGATTTACAGATACAATGACCAGTGTGTACAGATGAATCGCCAAAACATTCGCCAATGACAGCACGATAGATTCACTAAAAATGCTAAATTCCTGCCAAAGTTCATATTTCGTAACTGTAGCACGCCAGTGCAATGTGAAGCGTTTTCTTGGATAATACTTGTATTAGAGAGTATTTGAGAAAATTTCGGGACCACCACTCCTGCTAGTTTAAATATATGCAATTTGAAAGACAAATAAAAAATTGAAGTTAGAATTCTGCGAAAATGAATAAATAAAGGAATCGGACATTTAGGTTTTTAATAAAAAATATAATGCTATTGGTCTGTTCTCCATTAAAAAGATTCATCTTCACAATGAACAGGCAATATGTAGGACAATTAAAATAACAGGCTTCTAACGTCTGATCCTTTGACAGAACCGTCAAAATGAATTTATATTTAAGGGACTGAACTGAAATAAAATATTAATCATATCTATAAATTGTATTTATGATGAAAATGAGAAATTTTTGCTGAATAATTCTTGAAATATTAAATAAATGACGAACATTATTCTGTGCTTCACGTAAGACTTAAATACTGAACGACTCTGTTTTGAATATTCATACTGTAACTTTTTTTTCTTTGATTTCATTAAAAAATATTTTTTATACTAAGTGCCGTTTAATCATTTCCACTTTAATTTAAAGTTGAAATTTTTCAGAAGCTGACAGAAAATGAGAAGGATGCAGAGTAGTTTAGGGTTTAATGTCTTTATAATAGAATGAATAAATAACATGACTATTAAAATTTTAAAAAAATACTTCAATGAAAATGGTATAAAAATACAAGTAACATAAAATATTTAATCGAAAATTTAAACGAGCATTAAGATTTTCAAACCAGCTGTCACAAAAGGCGGATAGTTTTTTTATAAGAATAAATTTTCGAATTCATAAAGGAAACGCAGAGTATAGCCATAATTTATTTAGGAGATAGAAATGAAGCAGTGTACAAGAAGTACTCCCCAGCCTTCAAGAATTTCAAAAGAAAAAAAATGATAATTTTCTCTTCTGCATATATAACTGGCTCTAAAAGGCATTTGCTAAAAGGATTTTTCCAGCTACAAATCTAAAACTAAATTTATATGTCGATAGGATGACACAATGATTCAAATAAGGAAAACATTTTACTACTAGGGGATTACAAATGTAAGAATCTTTCTGGGACTTTTGAATTAAAATAACATCATCATAAAAAAATTGTTCACAAATTCGCCATTTCTCAAAATTAATTCGTTGATTCATTCATCTTTGACATGAAGTTACAAATTAAAAATATTTCCAAATTGCAAGAAATCCGAGAGTTCTTTCCACTGTATTTTAAAAAAATCATTTTCACAGAATTCATGCCTTGCAAATATTCTCTTGCATATAAAAAAAAATATCTTAATGGAGCTAAAATAAACAAGAATACATTCGTATGCGCGAAAAATGCATTTAATCTTTACCTACGCCGACGACATCAAACGGAATATTCATCCCATGTTATAGTTCATGTTCATATTTTGAAGAGTACATGATCTTTGTTAAATTCTTACGTAACACGGAAAAGAATTTGAATAGAACAGAAGCAGGCCGCAGAGTGAATACAAATAAAAATATTTGGCCCCAGACGCGATATTTTGTTGCGCAAAGAATCGGCCGCCGCTGTCTTCCTCAATACGGAACTGTCATAAATGATGAAAAAGCAGGGTTGGCTTTCGCGTGGCATAGAAAGCTAATATTCAGGTGGTGGTAGAAGAAATCTTTCCACCTGTCAAAAACAATCTTATACCGTGATGTTATTCAGTGCTCAGAAAAAAGGGTTTCGGGAACTGGAGATATTTTAGAAAAAAGTTTCTAAAAGAAGTACATTTTATTCAGAAAAGGGTATATCAATAACATGAAGGAGATTTTGAAATGAAACATTCAGTACATTCATAATCTTTTTATTACAGGATGAGACTCTCATGAAGACTTTTATTGTTTTCTTAACACGCATTTAACCACTTATTAACATCTGTTTCACTAAGTAAAATACAAAATATGTGCTCTTGGAAATACTAAAGATGTTGAAATTGCTTTTTATTCCATAAATGGTTTCTGCACTCTATCATCACTTCTGGCAGTTCTCATCTCTGACTTAAAACAATTTTATAAAGTAATCGAGAGTGAGTAATTGCAATTTATCCCTCCTTCATTCTTCCCAACTCCTTCATAGCCCTCCTGCCTGCTCTCATCTCCGAGAGAAGATGAGACAATTTTCTAAAGTAATGGAAAGTGAGTAATTGCAATTTCTTCCTCCTTCAATGCTTTAAAAAGATTATTTTTCAAATAACAGTTATTCTTATATTAGTGAAAAAAGTCATAATAAGGGCAAATTTAAACGAAAAGATTGATTTGAAATCTAATTTATTCAAAAAAATTTTAAAGGAAACGGAGGATTCTATTACAAAAACGATCTCATAATTGAACCCATATTTGGAAATGAGGGCAATTAAAGTTGTCATCACATATTTTTAGAAAATATCCTTTCAAAACATGTTCCTAAGTTATCAAAACAGCAAGTAACATGAATCTCTAGGTGTTATTCTTTTCATTTTATCTCTTTTTCTAAAGCTTAAAAATGAAAGAAGGCGTAATTATAACCAATTTAAATACGCGGAGGATTATTCTTCAAATCTTACTAAAATTATTCTGGTCTCACCAAATAAATTTGAGCTAGTTGACAGATTTTGAAGTTAAGAAAATGACACTGACCATCAAGAAATGACATTCTTGAAATGCTTGAAATATTCAGAATATATAATAAAAATAAATGGTGCAAGCATAATAACAATCAAAATTTAATATCGTCTGCCTATAATTTTCTCAAAAAAAAAAAACGGTTTCTAATAAGCGCCATCTCTAAGTTATTCTTAGAACATTGAAGAGCGCATGAGTATATTAATTTTTATTTCTTTGCATTAGGTTATAACCTTTTTTTTTCGCTAAAACTACTTCCAATCAAAAAAAAAAAAAAAAAACTTGTGCATCTAAACCAAAGAGTCATTGAATATATTTTTACATGTATTTTTACATATATTTTTACATGTATACATATTCCCTTATTTTTATATTAAAAAAAATCAAATATCTTCTTAATGAAAAATATAACCTCTAGCATTTCATAACATTTAAATGAAAAAAGCAATTATTTTTATTTGATATGGGATACACATTTTCATCCAGTTCTTCAGATTTTTAAAACTTTTTTTTATCTATTTCGATCGTATTTTTTCCTTAATTAACCAGCACCCAATTAAGATATCAAAAATGCATTAATTGAATCCAATAATTAACCGAATAAATTAGTTATTTACTTTACTAAATTGAGTAGAAATTCGTAATATTATTAAAACTACGGTCGATCTATTTTTGCAAATGTCCATTTTAAACTGCGAATAAATATGAAGAATTTATAGAGCATAATTAACATGTCATGGCATCTTTTTCATTGTTTCTGTTTTAGCATGCGTGGAGTTTGACCATTTTAACACTAACGATGTTCGTACTTCCTTTCGTATTGAAATATCTCTTTCATGTCGATGAATTTCTTTACCAAAAAAGGGAAGATATGTATTTTTGTTTTATATCTTTTATTCTACTCATTCATTGTATTTGACATGTCGATGTCAAATACAATGAATGAGTAAACAATTAAGCAAATTAAAACAAAGAAGCAAAGAAGAAAAAGAAGAAAGAATTAATTCAAGAATTAAACAAAGAAGAAAGTTTTACGATTGTCTTGGAAACATATTTTAAAATGTCCATTGGTAATAAATATCAACTGATCCGACTGTTGCGGAAAAACTATGATTTCTGTCATATCGTTGCTTAGAAATGAGTATGTCGGCGTCCTGGCTTAGGAGTAGCGCGTCTTCCCCGAGATCTGGCCGTGTAGAGTCCGAGTCCCGATTCGGGCATAACTGTTCTTCTGCGTTCTATCTATGAGGTGTGTGAATGTGCCCCCCCCCGTAAAAAGGTGTTGTGCAAGCAAAGGGGACGCATGAAGTAACTAAGTCATTCTCTTGGTCCTATAAGACGGAAATATAAACTTCATATAGATATAAATTTATAAACCATATATAAAAATGTCAAGATATTGAATTTTAGAAGTCTTGAAATCAAAATCCATCAGAAAAAACTGCTCTATTCTAAATTAAACGAGAAAATTATTTAACAAACTTAAATAATTCCCGCTCCTCAAGAATCTCTGTATAAAAACATTTTATGACGATTAGAGTCTGCAAGAGCTCCATATATATATATATATATATATATATATATATATATATATATATATATATATATATATATATATATATATATATATATAAATCACAGCAACTGAAATTATTTATTCATTTCAATGTATATAACATTAGGTTTAACAAACTCATCTATTTTAAACAACTGGCCACTAAACAGAAATTAATGGCTATAAAAACAGTAATCGTAAATAGAAAAATATAAATGATACAGGTAACGGATGCATTCCCCCTTCATTGGCAATTGCATTGCTAATGAGACAATTTTGCTACTCTCATAGATTATGTATAGTGAGTTGTTGTTACAAATGAATGTCTTTAGATAATACCTTTTAAAATTACAAATTGTTATTCTTGTTTAAATGAAATTTCCTATAATGCATATAATTACAAATATAATAATTAGAATCCCCAATTTTTCTATAAGTAACAAACAGAAATTAAAAAGAGATGTTTGAAATTTTAAAAATAGTTAAATGAAATTAGAAGTTAAGAAAGAAGATTATCAGTTAAGGAATTTAAAGACAGTAGGTGGTTAAAACGTGAGCTGCAGTCATAGTGGTGATAAAAATCGTCAAAGAATGAACTGAGAAATATATACAATTTACAAAATAAGTGCATTTTTTTGGAATTATATATTATTATAAATCTGTAATGTTACTTCCCAGTGCGGTTAGTTTAATCATTGGAAAGACCGTTTTAAGATCAGCTCTGTTGAAGGCTGATCGGAGGCCGAATCAGTAATCTTAGGGCTTGGCAAAAACTTGGCGACCAATTGATGACGAATTTGACAACAAGATAGATAATACTGAAATCTTCCAGAATTTGGGCAATAGAGTCAATAGGAACCGAGATATGCTTGACTGTTCGAGAACCTTCTCTGCCATGTTTCGGGCACTACAAAAGCCCGTGCGACTGAGCTGGAGGCAGTGTCTTTGAGTTCAATTCTGGCTAAGAGTTTAACAAGTTCTCTCCCTGAGTGCTTCGAGCTGCTTATCGTTGTTTTCTGCTTGCAAGAAGTGTTGTTGTGTATTGCATGCGTGCCTTAAGGCAGTGCATTTGTTGTTTGTATTCGTGATTTCGCATTAATAATGTCGTCATTTGTAACTGAGGCCTGTTGATTGTTTTACACCATACACCTACTGCAAACGAACACGTTGAATTTCCTGACTTAGTGGAGGAAATTCCGTAACAATATGAAGAATAATGGTTCATTGCAGGGATAAAATATTTATGATTAAATAATAATTGTAAAATCAATAGTTGTGAAAAATTCGGCTCTGTTTGTAATATAATCAAAGCTTACTTAAGTCCGCCAATACCGCATATAAGTTATATCTTTCTTGCCTAAGAATTTTGAACATATATTTCTTATAACCAATTTTGGATATAGTTTTTGCCTTATTGTTATTGTATTAGTTCATTTTGAGAAAATGGAAAATTATTACAAGATTTTCATTCATTTATGATGGTATAGAACTCTGAAAGTTTATCTACTTACTTTTTCTCGACGGACGATATAATATTTCACAATTGTCAGAATTCAACCATTTTTTCTATCGTTTCATTTAATTAAATTTTGATCCATATGTGTAACGCAACTTTATAGTGAATTTGTGAAAAATTGAATTTAAGATGCCATAATATTTTTTTATAATGAATTATGAACTAGAGAGCGGAAAAGGATTAAAAAGGAAACAAATCTATTTTTTCATGCAATGGTAAAAGTAGATTTTAAAAATTGTTTTTATTATAACCATTATTAGCCAGAATCAACTTAAAAAAACCTTCAGAAGCGTAGGAAAGAGAAAATTGAACATTGTTTTATTTTTATTAATACTCCTTCTTATTCTTATACAATAACTTTGTACTATAAAAATAATCTGTATGTTTGCTCTAACAAATTAGATTTTGCTGCTTCCGAGGAAAAAGGAATTTTAATATTCATATTAAAATAACGTGATTCATTTCATATGAACGCGATATATTAAATCAGTAACAAAATATTTCATTAATTCCCTTACTGTTGTTTTTCCTTCTACAAGTTTCCGAGAAAGAGTCATTCGTGGAATTTGAATAAAGCACGAATTCACGGTGTGGCTTCGTGGAATTTTAAGCAACTAATTATGAAAATTGGTTTTCATGTTTGATAAAATTAGTTTTCTTTTTGTAGAATGGTTACATCGAAAGCAACAAAAGTCTATTAGGGGAATTTCATATTTTATTCCGCTAAAATGTTATTTCTGTGCATTTCAAAAAATATCTTATTATTATTTTTGAAAAATAAGTTTTAGATTTAAAATTGATAATTTTTCAAAATAAATTCTGGAAATGTAATCATTTGTACTAATCATAGCATAAATGTGTATGTGTTGGCCTTCTAAAAGCCATACTGTTTGTTCTAAAGGTACCAAATTTGGCCCAGGAACACTTTGGAGGCTGGGATTATGCACTTAGGAACGAATTTTTATACAAGACTTAAGACTAAAACTAAATTTTAACAATTTTCCAGGAAATATTCCTGCAAAAAACGATTTTTAGATTTTTTAAAACCTTTAAAAATCCTTTTAATAATACCAACTTAGTTGCTGGAATTATTCATTAGACTAGGTTAATTGACTTTTATGTCTGGAAAATTTTAACTATATTACATACCAATATTTTTATTATTGTGAATAAAAAATAAAATATCTTCTATCAATTATTTGATAGTGAGATTTCCTTGCACTAGAGAAAGCTGAAGAAGGACTCTGTCTAACTCCTTCTTTGATGGATTTTTTTTCCGAATTTCTCATTTATAAAAAGCATTTTTTTATTGCCGATAATTAATTTATGTTCTATCATAAATTCGGAAATGCAAAATATTTTTATCAGTAAGCTGTTTCTTACTTGACCTATTTGCGGGGAAATATGTGATGTCCCGTCTAATGATCTCCAGTTTTCACTGCAATGCCCCCAAGTTTTTAATTTATTAAATACACAGGAATAACATACTTATTAACTTTATTGCTTTAAGGTGTTTACGAAAAATATCTGCATAAAATAATTATTAAAATTAGGTTAAAAGTAATTTGGAAAATAATTTTCCAACCGTATCGTTAAAACAGCTTTACAATCAGTCCTGGACATCAGAGCGTAAAAATCACATTTGTATAGTTCACAGGAAGAATGAAAAAAATATATATACCGTATCATAATAGTAAGTCATAATACCGCGAAATTGAGAAAGTTGATATACATAACATAATAGCGCTATGATGTCATAGAACTGATTTCCGAAAGAAAATTTTGTAAATAAAATAAGTAGAGCATATGTGAAACTATTAAAATAACACGGCTTTCTGAAAATTTTATCTAATAATGGACATATCCCTTTACAGCATTCCAGTATTTAAAAAAAAATTAAATAAATGAAGAATATTCAAAATGTGTACAATACATTTTATTTCTAACGCGTAAAATGAAAGATTATTTTCAGAAATTTATAAAATAGAATATGAATATTTTTAAAATAAAAAAGACGCGTATTTTGTGCATTAGCATAGAAGAAAAACTAGATTATTCCTATTAATTATTTTATTTATTCGAGTCTCTAAATGTAGCTTATAAAAAACGATCCATTGAGGTGTTAATAATGTGACGGATTTCCACTTATCTAATGAATGTTATTAACTATTTGAAATGTTTTAATTATTGGATCGAATAAATATACTTCAAGGCGGTGGAATGAATTGAAACCAGTTTTAAAGAAACACTTTCTAAGGAAAAAAAGCACAGGAAGAAAAACAAAAGAATCTGGTGAAAAAAGATGCAAAGGTTAAAAAAAAAAGATTCAAAGTTTTAGAAATGTAAGAGGGAATATTTTTTGGAGCTGATCAGTTATAAACTTGCTGAAAACTGTAAAAAAAAATTAACAATAAAACATGCGTAAGCAAAATTAGAATACTTGAGAAAAGGAATTAAAAAAAAAAACCATAAGTAAGAAGGAAAGCTTTTTAAATTTCAGAATTCGAATATATATATTATAAAGAAATAAATAATACTTAAAAACGAAAGTCTTACAAAAAGAAATATTGACAGGTTAAAATAATAAATTAAATACAATTATTGATATTCATCTAGGCAAATAGTTTGTAATATCATTAGTATAATCGAAAATACACATTTATGCACGGTTATAATCTGACTCACTTCAAATTTATAAACATAGAATTTTTAAATTAAATCTTCGCTCATTATTTTATGAACCAGAATTCCGAAATGTTTAATAATGGTGCGTTTCCTGTGTATTTTCCACGAAAATGAATGTTTTATTTTGAAAAATCAGTAAAAAACATGCCGCTGAAAGTATTGTCCATCGCTAGAGGCTACTTTCTCTCAGCCTTCGAATACCACGTCGGAAAATAAACATGTCTTTTGAAATTATTCCAACAATTGGCTTAATTCTATAATATTTTTATAGGAGTGGAATTTCTATAAAATTTCATTCCTATAAATTTCATTTTATTAGAAATTTAAATTCAGTTAAAATTTTAAAAAGTCGCTCTTCCGTATTCCCCAAGAAGAAAAGTTGGACAAATTTAGTTATTACAGATATAATGGCTTGCTGACCCTACAAAATGTTTCTGAAGAATCCTTGAATTTCCCATGTCAAATTTTTTTTTTTTTTGCATGTCGCAAATGAATACGTCTTGCTACTTAGAAATTCAATATTCTAGCGCATCTCATTCATAAACATTATTATCAAGAACTAATAAATAAAAGTTTCATGTCTAATCTGATGAAATAATTTCGAATCCTTGATGATAGAATATAATGTTCTGTTAATATTTCTCCGTAAGGAATGACCCCATTACATATTCAGACAACTTTTGTAATTATTCGAGACTCATCGAAAAAAAAAGAATTAGAAAGAGTAGGGAGTAAAGATCTCGTGTTCCACGTCTGACGACAAAAAAAGCACACTTGGAATGTCCTGACCGATATTATCTGTCGTCCGTCAGCTAAAGAGAAGATGATTTCTCATGGGATTTCTCAGACTGCCCGTTTCTTTCCCCCTTTCCTTGCCTCCAAGTCCTCTTACCCGTGGGCTTCGTTTTCCTATCATTTCAGGACAACGCCTTATTTTGACAACAATCGCAAATATACTTGATCCTCTTCTTTTTATTCATTGGAAGTTTCCCTTTCTCCGAAACATTATGCGAATGTAAGCTCTGTCTTTTAGAGAAAGAAAGCTAAATGAGTTTGTTTGAAAATGCTCTATATTGAGATTTGGAAAAATATTATGTACTTTTAATAATGTAATGTTAAAAGCTGGATATTCTCTGTAAACTGTGCGACATGCATCTTTGCATGATGTAAAATCATTCAAAACTTTCAGCCTCCGGACAAATTGCTCTGAACAACAAAAAGCAATTAAAATGAACAAGTAGTTAATTCTTGGGTTATGGATTCACACTAAGAAAGGAAATTTTTAAATTTAATCAGAATTTCAATTAAAAAGGAATCGTAATATTCTTGTTTTCTTACATAAATTCAGATCAATTTTTAACACCTTAGATATTTTACAGATATATCGATTTTATATCTGTAAAATCTTATTTATCTTAATTTTAATTATTTTTTGATACGTTTTATATCAACAGTTTTTGTTTATTTACGCTATGATGTTTAAGGTCAGAGATTAAAATAATTGTATTTTTTATAAATACCACTTTATTTTCTATTAGCGCTTTTTGATTAACATTTTATTAACCTTTCATTTTTTACACCGAAGAAAATATATATATATATATGCATATGTTATTGGATGATTATTGAAAGATTCATTAATATTTTATGTTGTTTTTGATTTTATAATTATGGTAGATTAGAAATGTATTTGTTATTAGGAAATATTAATCAAAATATTAAATAATAGAAGATAATTACAAAATATAATGAATTCGAATCGAAAATAGCTTTTATACACTCCATATCTTATATACAGGTGGTTATCAAAATAATGGAAACACTTGTGAATAAAAGTGACATTTTTGAATCAGCTTCATAAGCATTAAAAGATAATATTAACCACCATTTTTTTTATAAATACCAATGTATATATTCTGGTGGTATGTGTTAAATTTATTAAAGTTTTGTAATTCTTGGATTTTTTTTCGAAAGCATAAAATGTGAACTTCTCATATTTTAAAAGAAGACAGATTGTAGGAGCCTGTCTAGCTGGAGAAAGTGTGACTGAAACCTCCCAACGTTTACGGTGTCTAAAGTCATGACAGCATACAGAAAGCGCTGCAAGACAAGAGCGACAAAGCAAAATAGTTGGGGGGGGGGAGAAGCTCAGTGAAAGAGTCCGACGGATGTTGAAGAGGATTGTAAAGTCTAAAAGACGAAAAACTGCAACAAAAGTGACTACAGAGCTCAATACCAATATGGATTCTCCAGCTTCAATGATTACATTTAAAAGGTGCCTTTATAAGCAGAACATTTATGTCAGAGAAGCAATTCCCAAGCCATTTGCCACCGATGTTAATGGTAAACGTCGTCTATAGTGATGTCACACTCACAAAACCTGATCGATTGATAAGTGGAATAAAGTAATATAGTCTGACGAATCGTGTTTCACACTTTTCCCTACAACAGGACGGGTGAATGTTTGGAGAACACCTGCACAAGCGTATGATCATGATTGTCATCTTGCAACTGTGAAGCCTGAAGGTGTATCTGTCATGATTAGGGCAGTCATTTCGTGGTTTTCTGCTGTAACAGTCACAACCCTGAAAGGAAGGATCACTGATTAGAAGTATGGATAAATTTTAGCTGACCAGGTCCCTCCTTTGATGCAAACTTTGTTTCCTGCAAGAGATGGAATTTTCCAGATGACAATAAACCTATCCATGCAGCGAGACTTGACCATTCATAGTTTGATGAACACGAGGATGAAGTTAAGCATCTGCCTTGGCCCGCACAGTCCACCGATATCAACACAATTGAACCGTTATTGTCTATTTTAGACCGTTCAATACGGAATCGATATCTTCACCGGCATCTCTCACAGAATTTTCACAATATCTCCAGGAATATTGGTACAATATCCTCTAAACGGTATTCAACACTTGTATGAATCGATTCTTAGGCGAATCAAAAGTTCTATTACATGCCAAAGACGGTCCTAAACCAATATTTTATATATTTACTTTTAATCAATATCAAATATATTTACTTTTAATTATAAGATTTTAGTAACTAGATCTCAAGAATAAAATAATTCTGTAATCAATCACAATTTTAAAATTTCGTTTTCATCAAATTTCATTAATAATTTACTTATCGTTATATATATATATATATATATATATATATATATATATATATATATATATATATATATATATATATATATATATTTGTAATTTTACACATTTTACATTTCACAGGCATTTTTCAAATATTTTTTTACGCCTTAATAAATCGTAACATTTTGGACATCACTAATTCAACTTGAGAAATAATATTATTCCTTCGATGCATTAAGCAAAGATTTAATTATTTTCATATTTCTAAAATCTAAATAATAAAGAAATAGTAAAACCAAAATGTCAATTTGATAGATTCCCTAATCAAATTATTTAATTAATAGCTAATCCAATTAATTAAGTAGCAACTAATACTTTGATTAAATCAAGTTTCGAATTTTAAGAAACGAATTTCAATAAATTAAAAAAATGAACACTTAAATTGAAAAGAAAAGTTCAGAAATAAACCGGAATAACAAGAAGACAATTATGCTGCAAAACCATTCATGAAATAATAATAAAACAATTTATGTTTGAATGGTTTTAAAACAAAAGAAAAAAGAGGAAAGGGAAAAAAGAAAGAAAAGAAAAAGAGAAAGTGAGACTACTTCAGAAGGAACCGGTGAAAAAAAAAATGGGAGCATTTCCAACATTTTAGTGTAATTATAATAGAAGGTCCTTAAGAACCTCACACTTTTAAATATGTTAAAGAAACAAAGAAAGATATTAAAAATTCTTAACTTTAAAAAGTAATTTTTGCAAAATAAAATAAGTTAAAAAAATATATATAAATAAAAAATATTAATTAAAGAGATTTGGACTCAATAAAAGCGAAATGGTAAGGAAATGACCATAAAATTTATATTTTTATAAAATAGAAGTTTTTATAACTATACATATGACATACAGGATCTCTATAAATTCATTTCATCTTTAAAAGTTCTTTAATTTACTTACAATGAATAGTAATGAAGAAAATAAACTTAGAGTCAAAAATTTTTATATAAGTTGTCAGAGGTTTCAAAAACTCCTGTTTCTTGAAATTTAATTTTGAAGCTATTAAAATTTGAATATGAAAAAAGATCTTCAGATTTCTAATTTGAATTCGAATTATCTTGAAATATTTACATCCATTAAAATTTATTTTTAATTCCAAAATTTTATTCCAGGAGTTTTAGGAAATAATTTCTCAGTTATTGAAACCAGGATACAATAGTGAACATGAATATGTTTCTGAAATCTAATTTAAAATATTGAATTCTAAATAGAAGTCAGCTTTCTTTTCATGGGAGCAGATGATGAAAGTTCTTTCACACACACACACACACACACACACACAAAAAAATATTTCACCGAATAAAATTCATTCATTCAATAACCTTTTAGTATTATCAATTTCAATATACCACAGATATAGGTATATTAATATGAGAAAAAAAGTTGAAAAACCTATTTCGCCACAGAGAAAAAGAAAAAGAAAAAAAAGAAAAATTGTGAAATCCCAGAAAAATATCTTCTTCGTATTCAAATTCAAAGGAATAGGTTTCATACTTAGAAATAGAACGCTATGGATAAAATATTATTGATTTAAAGCATTCTTTTGATATCGCATTAAATCACATTATATTGAAATTATTTGTATCCTTTGTTCTCTAAAAGAAGAGAAAAATGAATTTGTAAAAACAAACTTGATTATATAAAAATAAAACTATCTATTTGTACTTTGATAGTAAATCGAGAATGCATATTTTATGATTCAAAAATCAAAGACAGATTTAATGATTGAAACAATTGCATTAACACAAACATTTATAGTATAAAAATTTGCAAAATGTCTCAGCTTATATTCTATTCGATTATTTTAATCATATTCGTTGTAAGTACACTTTTCCTATTTTTTTTAAAATCAGCTGGAATGTTCACATTACACTCTTCTAGCATATTTTCAAAATGAGATGAATTTAGTGTTCAGCCTAATAATACAGAGGATAAACTTGAGTAAATACATTGGACTTCTTGTTTCACCATGCACATACGAAATTTCTTCTAGATCTGTAATTTCGTCTCATATTTCCACGAATGGATAGAGCGACTGAACGTCAGCCATCATCGTATTTATTCAAGTATTGACAAGAGCCTGATATCTTCCATCCAATGATATTAGGAAGTGATTTTTTTATCTCTCTGTTTTACTTTCCAAGAACTATAGAATCTGCTGATTAGAAACATTAATTTCTTTAGAATCAGATATTTGTTTACCTCTATTCCTGTATACTGCATTTCCTACACGTGATGTTGATGTTAAAGTATCGGATTAGCCTGCTCAGAATCCAGATCTAAATTCTTTACAATTTTAATGATTATGCAAACAAATTAAGGAATGCCATGCATGTTATAATACTGAAGATGGTGTATTTTAAACTATATGCTTCATACAATAAATGCGCAGTTCTATTTAGCAGTTTTTGAAACTTTATATAATGTATCAACTATTCTAGGATTCAAAAACAAAATGTAAAATATAAATCTACCGAGTCTCACTCTTCATTTAATGCCTCTCAGGGAAAAATTGAAAATTACCTTGCTGCAGGGCTGATATATTCCTGAATCTTAACAGTATTTTCAGGAATTTTTAAATAATTCTTTTACTATATGTCTGGCTTTGAAATTATGATAAAAGAAATATCTTTTGCTCCACAAAAGCGACATTATAAATTAAAATATCAGAAATGAGCATATTTCGTCGACTGTTGTAAGTATTTACCTTGAAAGTTTGATTATTTATTTGAATTAAATATAATATTAAATTAAAATAGATAAGTTTCGTAAAGTGTTATACGAAATGATGCATATTGAAGCTTAATAAAGAAAAGAAAGAGGACTTTTTTGAAAAACTATTATATTTTTCACACTATATGCGCTATATTTATGAAAATACATATACTTATTAGTTAGTAGCAAACAAAACCATTGGCAATATTTCTAACTAATTATCAATTTTTGGGGAAAAATCTGAACAACCTAAAACAAATTCCCCCGTTATAAATTTTTAACAGATCCTCGAAATCAAACCTTTACTGTAAAATGTGAATTGAAGCAGTTAACGCTGCCAAATCAAGTGCAAATCAATATATAAATCATAGCTATATCACGTGAAAATCAGTAAATAGATCAGTGTCATATCAGGTAAAAATCAATAAACAGATCAGTGCCATATCATGTCAAAATTAGTAAATAAATCAGTGCCCTGTCACAAGAAAATCAGTAAATAGATCAGTGCAGTATCATGTGAAAATAAGTAAATAGATCAGTGCCGTATCACTTAAACGTGTTTATGTCATTAAAATCTTCTTCTAAGCCCTTTCTTCTGGTTTACTACTGCCATAGTATCGGGGCTAAAAAGACACTATTCCGTGTCTCGATCATCATTTAGTGAAGATTTTTTTTTCTATTATATCTATGAACAAAGAAGTATTTGGGCTGATAAATGAATAAAGAATAAAGTCGTGATTTAAGTCATAAGTTCCCAGTGTCCACTGATTATAGGTACCTAATAGCTAATCTCTAAACTGTCAGTGATAAACACATACTCACAGTTTTAAAAATAATTTTTGGGACATAAAAATTGATACTCCGTGTTGTTTAAATCAATATATGAACTTACTAAAAGAATATGGAATCTGAATTTGTGCATTCTCCCAGTCATGTCTATATAGTAAAATATTTTTGAATACTGCCATTTTAAACAAAACCTGTTCCCTTCTTCACCAATTAAAGCTGATTTAATTTTGATAGTCTAAAAATCCTTATTAAAATACATTTTCTTTAGACTGTCCAATCAACTAAAGGTATTTACTCGATTCGACCACTGATTGCATTAAAATAATGAAGTATTTTAAGTCAATACATATTCATTGTGTTGCTCAGTTTTTTTATGTCTGTTTTTGAATTGGCGATAGCGGCGTATGTTTAACCTGTCAGCACACGCAAGAGATTTTCCATACCCCATTCTTTTGCTTTTCTTTAGAAATTTTGGGAAATTATAAATGTTTACATCTGTTATTTTCTATACTTACATGGGGTACTTAGAATATTACAATCGCAGAAATCAATGAAACAATGCATCTTCATTTTTTACCGAATATTTAGGTTCAAATTGACCACAGATTCTTTGAATGCTATGACAATGAAAGCGTACGAACATGAATACAGAGATACAGAAATCTCGCAAAGTATTTCTGCTGATAGTGGAATTTATGATCGTTCGGATTCACCGGATATTGATGAAGTTCTAGAAAGTGATCATGATACAGAATCACATGAAAACTTAAATGCTGAATACTCTTTTTCTTTTTTGATATTTTTATTCAGAAAAAAAAAACTAAACTACTTGCTTTAAAAATGAATAATGAGTAATTAAATTTATATAAATGGAATGGGGAAAATGGGAATCAATACAGAATAGGTATGAAAATAGAACTAATTTAAATTTTGGTTTTTCTTATTAAATATACCATTTGCGTGTCTTAAATAGAACATAATCACATGAAACAATATTCATATACTTGAACCATATTTTACTTTTATACAAATAGTAGATAGAGTAATTATTAAGAGCAGGACAATTTGGTGTCAAAATGACTTCTGGTGTTTGATGTTCAAAACAATGGATGCATGTGTTAAAGGGTTAAAGTTTATCCATTGGACGTTAAGCAGAAACGTCGTTTTTTATACATTATTGATCAGTTTCATCTCATGAGGGATAACCTCTTATGTGTGAAATTTTAATTATGATTAAATGAATACATTTAACTGCTAGAATTGAGATACATTTTCAGTCAACTGGAGCCTCCCTAGACCAAAAATGCAGAAAAACAGGTTTCAATTTCTAACGGTTTATTGGAATTGCATTGATGCATACAACATGAACGAAAGTCACACATTGAATTATACATGAATTCATTAGTGCAGTACCTGACCATAAATAAAGAATGCCTGACTTAGAAATGGGAGACATAAGACCTTGATTAAAATTTTATTCCAGATCTAATCTAGTCACTCGAACATTGGATTTCACAGTTTTCCTTCGCATATTAAACACTGCTAGTTTAGGACAGAGTATAAATAACTAAAAAAGGTAGAACAAATTGTTGCTCGATATTGGATTGATACTCTATTTAATTGTTAAAGAAAATGTAGAAAAAGAGAGAAATAAGCATATATACATTAATAAACAAATACTACGATTACTATAGGACGGCACAGGAATTTGAGTCTTAATGGCGCAATTAAGCTTCATAAATTCTTAGTTTATTATTCTTCAAAAAAATTTTATTTTCTGAGATCTTATTATATACTTTTTGTACATGTTTGTAATGGGTAAGTGTAAATAAATAAAGATTGCCTCGTTTTTATAGGGAAGTAATGACAAAGCAGTGTTTAGTGCAGAATAAACTTAATTTATTAAATCCGTTGCTGTTAACTGGTTTTTATAACTATAATTATTCAATAAACTTTGTTTCAAAGAGACATAGCATGTTCCATACTCATCAAGATAAAACTATACTTTACAGCTGACAGCAGTGATCTTCCCAAAACTTTCCAACATATGCTCGAATGAAGGTTTTTTTTCTTCTCAGATGACGCCTTGGACTATATAAGTATGCAATATTTCCAAATATTAACCCTTGATATGATTTTAATATTTTTATTGAATCTATCCTTTATGATCCTTGGGGAGGGTATTGGGGATTCATTCCTAGCATTCAGTTAACAGTAACCGGAAATCGAATTTTTGTTTTAGTCACTTTTCTCCAAGAACCGATTGAAACTGACACAGAATAACACTTTTTAGCAAAAAAAAAAAAAAAAAAAAATCCATATAGAATTTTATGTATTAGCCATTCCATCTTTGAGTTATCTCGTCGACGAGTTTTTGAAAATACAGATTTTTGAAAATACAGATCGACAGCTGGTCAATACCTTACTGTATTTGGCTCAAACTTTGATAGGTGACTAGGCTATAGATGCCAAATCTTTGTACCGAATTATATCTATTTAACTCTCTTTATTTTGTAGTTAACATATATTCAAACAGCACAACACAGACAGACTTTATCTGAACAGACTTTGCTGAAAATTTGATAGAAATTTAAAAATGTGTCAATTTTATGATAAATATCGAATGTCCTATAGGTCTACGGTCCCGCTTACGTTTATCTCAAAGCGTTTATGAATGAATCATGTCACAGTCAGGCAGACAGACATTTTTCAAAAAAAATAAACAAATTGAAAGGTCTAAAATGTGAAGATTCTCCAAAATCTCGAATTCGAATTTTTTGATTATTACAATACTTTTTCTATACAACGTATATGAGAAAGCGAAAAGCAGTGAATCCTTTTATTAAAAATTTTACGGCTTTAAGTTAGTAAGTTATTAACTAATTAAAGGCTTTTAATTATAGTATCCATTAAAAGCATTTTAGGATCGACATAAAAAAAAACAGGGAAGTTATTTAAAAAAAGAGATTTTCTGAGATAAAAATGTAAAAACGAAAGAATACTGGACTTGAAGAAAACGGACTTTGAGAAAGAATTCGAGAAATGAAAGAAATTTTTCGATTAAGAGGCTTGGTAAGGAAGAAAGGAAATGGGTTTGGAAAGTTGGAGAAAAAAAATCTTGGAGAACTTCTTCAGCAACGTTAAACATAAAAAACTCGAGAGCTCAGAAAAAATGAATGTAATTACTATGAACGGTAGAAGCAAAGAAGTCTTCAAATAACCTGAAAGTAACAAAGTGACTAAATTTAGAAATCAGGAAAGAGGCACTAAACAATTAATGAATACAATTGTAAAAAATATATTTCAAGAATGTATCAATAAATATTTAAGAAAAAGTAAATAAGTGTAAGATTAATATATGTAACATCAGTATATTTTTGAGATATTCCTTCAATAGAAGAACATGTGTACCTTCTAATATCTTGATCCAGAACGATAAAATAAGAGAGCAGCTTAACAAAACAATTACTTTCAATTACAGCCTTATTTATGTACAAAAACGTGTTCTCATCTAGGTTAATATTACTTAGAAATTTCAAATAACAGTTCAATCAAGAAATAGTTTCTCGATCAAATCGGAGAACAAGTCACCAAAAAAACCGCTAACAGGCTGTAAACGGCTATTTCAGGCCGCTCAAGAGATCCACCGATCTTTATCAGGTGGACCATAACAAAGAAATCCAAATCACACGGAATTTCTCAAAAATCAGGAATAACTTCTGAGGACGCCAGCATCTCTCCAAATTCCAATTCGAAGCCTTTATGTCTTCTCATTTCTGACAAGAAAAAAAAAATAATGTATTTTATTTCCATCAGGCATCCACCAACGATTTTCTCATTGGTGAACTTGAGTTCCCTATCACTCAATAATTGCTCAGTAACACTTCCTCAGTTGTCTCCACTTGATCGTGGGAGTGTCTGTTAAGGATCCATTTTTGTAGCTGACCTCTCTCGAACACAATTATTATCAATATATTATATGTTAATTATAATCAATTCACAGATAACACCTGCTGAAGTCTACCTTAGTTTGATACTTAATGACAACGGTTGCTGGTGAGTAATCGTTTCTTGATGCTTTCAAAAGTCTCTTTGTTAGGGAAAAAAGTTTAGCATCTGGATGTCTTGGTATTCTTCTTCCCTGAAGACATGATGGATCTATTTGAAACGACGAGATACACTTATGTGTCCCCTCAACAGGATATAACAAAGGACCAGACACAACGACTTTACTAATGAAAAGGATTCACATCTGGCGGTCTGTATGTCCTTAACTATGTGTGGGAAAACCAGTGAAGTTACATCTGATCAATTACCATATGAATAAAAAGGGGAAACGTTAAGCCTTTAAAGTTTGAATTTGACTGTAATAAGTTTGATGAGCTTCGAAGAAATATAAAAATGTACAAAGTGTCATAGAACTAGGAAATATACAAGGCGTTGGAAAACAATGCAAATTTTCAGAAATAAGGACATATCTCAAGGTTCACTGGAAAAATTAACTAACGCCAAACTTAAAAATTTGAAAATTATCAATATTTATTCTGGTAATGAAAAATCATTATCCAGGCAAAGTTATAAACTCGATCAAAATATTACAAAAAAATAGAATTTTCAAAAAATTCAAATAATTTATTTTTTAATCACAAATGGTTTCAAAATGTTTTTCTTAGCGAAACGTTGGCCGTAAGAATTATAAACTATTCATTACCTAAAAGAGAATCCATATGATTGAAACTCAGTGTTTGTGCACGAACTTCAGTTTTTCTACTCTGTCCAAACTAAAACCAGGGTATTTATATTGTTTCATGGGATTCTACTAGAATTCTATTCTAGTAAAATCTTTTCAAGCTAGAACCTCAACCCATGAGAGCAATACCAATGTACTCGATTCTGATAGATAAAGCATCTTTTGAATGCTTAGCATTATAAATTCTTGTGGAGCGTTAAAGAAAAATCACCAATAATGATGTTCCCAAAATAAGTAAATATATAAATAAACTTTCGATTATTCTAAATGCTGATACATTACCTTAACCTTTAAATGCATGATTATCTGTTTTGAATTTAAAACAAAATCGTTTATTATAGGAAAATAATCATAAGTTACGTAAAAAATAAATATATAAATCCAGATAATAATATGAAATATTTAGTTTTTTAAAAGTTGATGTAGACTTTTGGCAACAGTATTTTTCAAAAATCTTGCTTGTATCTAATATAATTTCCAAATACAACATCAGAAATTCATAGCTTACCTGACAAAAAAAAGAAGTAATTTTTTAACAATTAGATTAGATAAATCGCAACTTTATACTGAACTGGACAATAGAAACTATCCTTCAAATAACACTCTGAACTTCATCATCGGCAACATTCAAATATATATATATATATATAAAAATGATATAATATACACGCCAAAAGTAATGCCAATATTTTTTCTTTCATGCATGACTTTTTGCCTATCCACGGGTTTTTGAATAAAATTAAGTAGAACTAGATGTAGACAATTGGCAACAATATGCATTTAAAGGTTAAATTGTTAAAACCATATAAGTTCACACAAGATTCAAGAGAACTCAACTTAAGTAGATGCGAGCAATGAAAATCACAATTCTCTTCGAGTATGACATTATGTATGTCTTCATTTTAATCTATTATCATAAAAATAAAGATTATATTGAAATTGTCTTCTATTTGATGAGTGGACTCTCGCAATGAATAGCAGTTAGTTTTTATCACAAATGAAAGCAAAAGTACTTCTGCTTTGACTTCTTAAGATAATAAACTAATATTGTTATAAAAATGAATGAAAAATACTATCGAAATAAGTCTATACATACTATGAAATCAGATCTATAATTTAATACTGTTATAAAAGTTACTGAAAAATAATTTGGGAAATAAGTTTACAATGCTAAGAAATGAATTCGAGTCGTGTTATTCGTGAGCTAAATGACTGTTCAATTAATATTATTACCATGTCTTCTTTATTTAAAATGGCAGTCTGAGACGTAAGTATAGGATACTCAAAAATAGAAAAAAAATATCAATCAAGAAGTATTAGAAGAAATGAAGGTTCTAAAATATTATTCAAAACCTTATATTTCACTTATTTAACGTAACTAATTAGTCTTCGAAACACTGCGGATTATTTCTCCCTTTTTCTATTCTGTAAATCTTGATTTTTATAAATTGAATAAAAATACTCCACTTAGGAACATGTGTTACATCCTAACGTGTTTCATGTAACACGGTTAGGAAAAATATATCTTTTTTTTCTGACTCTTTCTATGCAATATTAGCATTATTATAACTCTTGGATTGGTAGAATATCTTCTTCAATGAAACATTACCATCGTAATTCTTTTCTAAACCATATATCTCTTCAGAATTCATCTGGCTTATCATTAACTTTCTGTGTTCTATTAAATGATTTCAAGAATAATGTCTCCACTACTAAATGGGAGAAGCTTTATCTTCCAATCATTTAGATAAGTTGGAAATGTGGGAGAAGGCTTTTGTTTTTTCGTGAAGTTTCCATTCTGGATTTTCAAAATTCCTTCAGTAAAAAGCATGTTTGATTTGTTTATTAGCCAATGTTTTTATATCTGTTAGTTTCTTTTATGTCTGATAAAGGTATTTATATACATATTTAGAACTTTTAAATACACAACATCCGAACGATTTATGCAGTGTCAAACGTGGTATGAGATTTAAAGTAAGAAACTGTAAAATAATTTAAAAGATGATATTTTCAGATACTACGAAATTAAAAGACAGAAACTCAAAATTAAAATGAATTAAAGTCAAGTATAAATCAATGCCTACTTAAAATATAAAACGAAATTGTTTAAAAGAAATATGCAGAATTCATTGTATTATGCAAATATTTAATTCATTATATTAAACAAAAGACTATTTTCTTATTAACTAAACCCTAGATAAAAAAAAAATTCTTAACAATCGAAAACTGAAAATTCGGACAGCTAAGATTTGATTGATAAGATTTTAAGATCTGTCATCAAAATTTGGAGACGCTGCCAAGATATATCAATTTTAGTTGAACGTTATCAAAACCTTATCTTCGCAAAGCTGTTTAGTGAAAGCATTCCTTACAAGGACCTACATATCTTGTATATTCTATTGCCAAATTATAACAACAGATCGTCTACGAATTCTCTCTCAAATAAGGCAATCTGCCCTTGTTCTAAAGATCTCAATAATAAAGGTTAATTCCTTCAATAATTCCGAGAGCAACGCCCTCCTTTCTGAGGGGATTAGAAACAATTGGGGGGGGGATGGTGGGTAAAACAAAAGATACCGGGTTGTTAATTTTCACCCACTGAATTATTGGAAAATAAAATATTGGAATTAAATTTTAATTACATTTTTATATCAAATTAAATTGGGAATTATAAAATATATCATATGGTATAGCATGTAGGAATAAACATGTACGAATAAAATGGATGTTTAATGTTGAGATACATTAACACGAATATGCAAGAAAGCAACTTCATGAAAATAAAAGGAAATAGATAACAACAGAAGTACTGATATTAGTTAGTATTACGCATAATACAAAATAAAACAAATAACTAATAATAAAAATAAACAAATAAGCAAACAACAAACAGTAAACCAATTTAGAGTGAAATCATACTCTCAAATCTATTAATCAACCCGATAGTGGTATCTTTGCTTTTATTTTAAAGTATTACGCACTAATAAATAATGAAGATTTTAATAGCCTCCAATCAAATAAATCAAACTCACATCACCACACACACACACAGGTTATATTTAGGACCCAGAACTGTAAAATTTAAAATTTTCATAGCAAAAAACAGTTTATAAAAAAAAGTAAGCCATTCTCTAATATATCAAAGCATATAGGGTACATTTAAAGGTTGCAAAACATTGTTTCTTACAATGAGTCCTTTTCACAGAGTGTAGTTATTATACTGCATACAAACATCGTTGCAAATGACAGAAAAGGGAAGCGCTGCACAGTCGAAACTACCATCAAAACACATTTTTTAAGTGACATTTCTTCTTTCTTAAATTTTGTTCTAAAACACGGCTGATGAGATTATTTATAATGAAGAATTAAGTTTTTGGTTAAAGGCACTCTGCTATTGGTTGTGTTTTACACTAGTATTGTTTGTTTAAAAAGGTTTTTGTGAACTTTCACTTGGCGAAGGAAAGCGATGCAGTTATTTTTGGAGATTTTGTACCTGTTTATTTTTTTATTAAAATTTTAAAAAAAGAGTTTCTGCCGTTAAAATCATAACTAAATTCCCCTTTTCTGAACCTAAATATAAAGATAAGTGCTCACTTAAGTATTATTCGTCTCAAGAAATGGGAACTCTCATTGTACAGTTTTACTCCACAGAAAGGCTATAAGCAAAGAGTTAGTAAATGCATTTTTTGGCATTCTTTGCTACGCCTGGACAGTATTTGTCTTTTTTCAATTTTAATTTTGATGTGTGCTATTTTATTTTAATTCATAGCATTTGTATTTATTGTTCGCAGGTTATTTCAACATTACGAATTATATACGATTGTTACGATCAATAATTCCATTAATAATAGGAGTTTGCTCCATGGCTTAAAAAATGAAAAAATCTCCTTTTATTACTTTTAGTTTCTCCATTTTTTTATAATCAAGATCTCCAACCGAATGTACAAAAGTGGAATTTTCTGTACCTGAAAATAGACATTATCCGAAATATTAATTATTTGATATAAACTCAAGTATTAAAATTTTAGTTCAGAATTAATAATGTTAAATGCTTGCTTGAATTAGATAATGAATTTATTCCACTCATGAATATTGGATCCTTAGAAAATAACTGGAAACATTAAGCACTGCTGCTAATACTTTCGATACTGCATTGTTCAGTGATGGTGGGGTGGTCGGCTGTACACAAGAAGAAGAACTGCTGCTAATACTCTAATATTTCTTCTCGACAATACCCAAACTGGACTGTCTTTGTTTTAAAATTTGATGAAATTTCTATCTAAATTTCGAGTACCGTCTGAAAGCAAAATCTACAAAACACTTTCGGATAAATGGTTGAAGATCTATTAATCAAAAATTTTCTGCAGAATAAAGCAAAATACGTTTAATGGAAACCTTCCTTCATTTTTAACTTTTAATTGTATAAATGAATATCAGAAACATAGTATAAAAAGTTTAATTACTTACAAGAAAATAAAAGTTTTGTACACGCATTTTGTGTCCTGTACAAGAGTTAATAAATTAATCCTCGAAATTCCACCTTTGACAGTATGCAACAAAACAAAAAGTTTCTTTTACTAAAAGAAAAATAAATATTTTTTTTAAAGAAACGATAGAGACTTGAACCGAAATTTTTTAAATAAAAAAAACCATTTTTTCCAAAAAAATATATTGATTTTTCATAGTAGTGAAAATAAAAACAATGAAACTCTTCCGCGATATGGTAATTGCATTCTTTAAATTCTTCTTCACAGTTTAAAAATGTACAATGAAAACAATCAACTGAGGTGTTAATAATGTGACGGATTTCCACTCAGCTAATGAACGTAATTAACTAATTATAAGCTTTTAATTATTGAATCTAATTAATACATTTTAGAAATGGCATAATTAATGGTAACCATTGAAAAGAAAAAAAAATCAAATTAAAAAAAAACGAAAAAAAGGGAAGAATGAGAAGAAAATGGATGATGTAGAATTAAAAAAAAATGAAAAAAAAAATCGATTAAGAGGTTTAGTAACTTAAAAAGAAATTTTCGAAGGAACTGGAGTATAAACTCGGAAGGAAGATTTTAAAAAAATATACCAAAAAAATCAGCGTTAGAAATAAATTAATAACATTTCTTTGGGACTTTTAAAAATATAATTCAGCTTAAAGTAACAAAGTAAGCTTCAAAGCAGTTTATATTTTAAGAGAACAAATTTAGAAAGAAGAAAGAAAATATTCAGAGAAAGGAGAATTTGTTTTTCAAGTATTTATATATTTATAATATAAGATATAATTTTTTTTTCTAAACTGATAAAATAGGCATATCAAGAGTTCTAATGTCAAAATAAATTTGTTTAAAAAATGAAACTCAATGGCAGAAAACGTTCAGTCACTGAAGGATTTTTTTGCTTGTGAGGAAAATATTTTAACATTCTAGTCCATAACTTGGTGCAAATATTTCAAAAGAAACTTTTATATTTCAGAAACAGTTGACTCACAATTAGACTCATTGGCTTTATTCTCTCTAAAGATTATTCGTAGCAATTAATCCCAAACTTCTCTCCATAATAAGTCAATCACAAATGAGAAAAACGGTATTTAAAAGTTGGATAGGGTAAAAGTGGATTGGCTTTTCTAAAAAATTGAAGAAAGAATTGATTAAAACAGTAATCTAATGCTTACTATGCCAAAATTTTATATGTAACCCATGAGAAGAAAACGTAAATCCGTTGCTCAAATGCAAACTAGGGCACGGAAAGCAAAGCATCGGCGAACAATTTAAGCAAAAGTTTGACCGACAGCCAGAGCTTCGGGCTGTGAGGAATATGTCAAAATATCTCAACCCGTTGGATCGGAAGTTTTTAATGGATCGGCTCAAAACGTTCATTAAAACTTTTCTCGCACTTTTGCAAATGTGAACAATATTTGAAGTAATTCCATAACATATTTTTGGAGAAAATATTATGAGAACTAATGGAAGAAATGAACTATCGACTGTAATTAAAAACTGCTTGTTCAAATGTAGTATGAGTTTAATTAAAAATCATTTCAGGCTACAAAAGTACTTTAGGAATAATGATATTTTATTAAAAATGGTTACTTTTAAAATACAATAAACTGTGCAATTTATCCTATGAAAGAACCTTGCTCCAGAATAATATCAAAAAAATATTAGACATGAAAGGATTTCTAAATTCCTGAATTGCATATTAACTAATCATAAATAAAAATTAGCAAAATAAGTGTAAAAATTAGGAATCCTTATAATAAAGAATATGCATTGAAATTCTGTTTTTGAGATATATGTCGAAAATAAAGAATTGCCCTAAATTATGTTTTTGAGATAGATATACGTCAAAAATGCAGAATTTCCTGAAAGTATGTTTTTGAGATATCCGTCAAAAATAGAGAACTGCCTGAAATAATGTTTCTTTGAGATATCAATCAAAAATATAGAATTGCCTGAAATTGTATTTTTGAGATTTATGTCAAAAACGGAGATGTGCCGATACCGGATGACCAAAGATGATATATCATTAACCTAGGAATCATTTATCTAAAATAAAATTTGGCGAAGTATATGCAACTAAGAGACTCCGTCCCCTGCTCGCATATGCTCGCCAAACCCCAGGAATTGCTAATGTAGTTCCTCTTGGATCGCTTCGCTCGCTCACCATCTACTGAACCACTTTAGTCTAGCAACAGATATATTCAGATTCAATTTATTCTAAAATATGATAAAACGATGAAAGAAATTAAAAATGTAAAGCAAAAAGTACACTTGCAAATATTACCTGCATCAAAATTCTTAGTAAACACAAATAACCTTTCATTTGAATAACTATATACATCCACCAAAGAAACAAATTCAAAAACGTATGCTTTTTTCCCAATTTTTCACCTTTAGGAACTATACCATAGAAACAGAAAAAAAAAGTTGATATTTACAAAAAAAAAAAAAAAAAAAAAATATACTTTACTCACAATTGCTTAAATTTGGAAGCTACACCACAGAAACAGAATTAGAATTTGATATTTACAAAAAAAAAATGTCTAAAAGCAGCTATATTTAAATTCAGTCCATTCCAAAATAAGATAAAACAATGAAAGAAATAAAAAATGCAAGGTAAAAAGTACACTCGAAAATTGAACCGAATTCTCCTCTTGGAAACAGCAAGGGATATACCATGGCATCACAAGATGGATTGGTTTAATGGAGAAATATTTTTGCAGCTATCAGCTACAGGATAAATACAGATGTCTTGATTAACAGGTGGTTCGCCATTATCTCCAACAAATATCGCTGCAACTTTTGTTTTCATAATGGGTTGGTTATATCTAGGTATATATAAATTTCTAGTCTCCATGAAAACCATCCTGATATTTGTAGCATGATTTTCTTCCATTATACGATGCATCTGCAGGTAACAATCGATGAACGGATTGATTTCTCGCAACATAGAATCCAATCTTTACATCACAAAGAGCAAACATCCTTCATTTATCTCCATACGTTTTTCAGTGACTCCACTGGTATCAAACACATATAACTAACCATAATCTAGTCTGCAATGGCCACCGTATAAAGGAAAAACCATGTGGTATATCTGACCATAAATCCTATAGAATATGCCCCTGTTCCAGGAAGAAGTTTGATTTGATCGACCTGTCTTTTTTCGACGATTTTGTTTTAAAACAGATATGGCGCGACTTAAACGCATCGAAAAAATTTTTGGCGTTTTTTGATCGTAATTTTTTTGTTTAAAAATTTTCAAATTGATGCAAGAAAAACGCTCGCTTGAAATCTTACCAAATCGCGTGCTGATGTTCCCTGGCGAGGTCGAAATGTTGCTAAACGGCTACTAACAAATTCGGAATGATTTTTTGTCCATGTAAGCGTTTTATGAAAATATAGTTGTCAACAATCAGAAAACATTCCACATGCGTGAATTTTCTACGCCAGTTTGAATAACGCAAATTCGCGAATTTTCTACGTCAATTTGGGTAATACAATGCAGATTAGAAATTTATAATTTCCTTTATTATGATTTATTTTAATCCAAAAGTACTTTAGAGAGCATCCGAAATACCGATTAATTAGCAAGGTTTAATTTTAATTGCATCAAACACCAAGGAAATAAATAGAATCTTTTGAAATAATAGGTCAAAAACATGTTAAGCCTAACCTCGTTAGCGTGGGAAAAAACTGAAGCCTTACTCATTTGGCTGTGTCAAGTGTTGCCAAACGGCGATTAACAAATCCTGCCTTATTTTGTGTCCACGTAAGCGTTTCATATATATAGATGGTTAGAGCTAATGATATGGTTCTTAATTTTACCAATTATTTTAAGTATTTAAAATTGTAAATATCAAATAAAACAGTCTTTAAGTAACCTTGATCAGTCTTTTAAAACATATAATAAATATTTTTTATCAAAATGCAGACGACATTTTAAAGTTATAATTGAAAATTTAAATTTATATAACGTGACATTTTATACTTCGAAAATTTTAAAAACTGTTTGGAACTGTCTGCAAATTATGAAATATTTTAGATTGAATAATATAGGAGAAAAACGTTAAATTATAATTTAAGAATATAAATAAAAGATAAATTTCTTAACTTACTAACTAATTTAATGAATAATTTAATAATTTATTCTTTTTACAATTACTTCTAAAATATATCTCCAAATATAAATATATTAAACCACATTCAAAAATTAACAATATATTCAAATACGTACATTTCAATATTTTGTCTACTAAGATTTGAATAACCAAAAATGTTTCAAAGAAAGTCAAGTTTGAAGAATATTTTCACTTATATAAATATTGATACATATTCCATAAGTAAACATATATTCTTCAGAACTGAATAAAATTAAATTATTACAAGAAAATGCATTAATAATTTGATTTCAATTTAATAAATCATCTATGTAGTAATAAGCGAATAATTTTATTTTTTACACATTCTAAAATATTATTAAGCAAATAAAACCTACCAAGAGTTCCAAGAAATATTCCTTTCGTCTTACACAAAGGCATTTATTAAATATAAATCACATATTTTCTAAAATTCAAATGTTTATAGAATATATAACAGTTACTTTACTAATGAATCTTACAAATAAATTATTTCTCAATTTATTTATTAAAAACAGATTTTCCAGAATTTATTTACATCTTCGCTAAGGGTATAAGAAAGATTGCGATTAAATTTGAGGAAATAATTTTCCTGTGTGACTCTATTTCTGAAAATAATTTAAATTCATATTTAAATACTCATAAATAAATAGACAATTTGTATTGTTTATTCATTGTTGTGACAGTCGATAATATCTGTAATCAAACTTTCTCTGACCGGTTTCATAGCTATAAACAGCTACTTATACTCGCCCATAGGTACAGGTAAATATTGAATGACCAGACAACAGAAGAGCGGCGACAGCCTAGAGAGAAACTAAGGCTGGGTTCTAAGGGATATCACCGTCCACGGTACAAGACCACCCGTAGGAGGCACGTCTCGTCATCGCCAGAAGGTAGCTGGCCCCACATCATTTATTTACCTATTAGAGTGGTAAGTATCGACTATCATGCCAGAAGCGTCTCATCCCCATGTCTAGGGGCCACTCGGAAGAATCAGTATAGGTCATGAATTTATCTGCCCTCTTGTGTTTTTTTATGTGTGTATGTGTGTGAGAGTGTCTCTGTGTGTGTATTTGTGTCTATGTATGTATTTGTGTGTGTGCGTGTGTATGTGTATGTGTGTGTGTTCATGTGCGCATGCATCTAACTTCTGGGCTCTACTACAGCTACTTTTTTTAATTAAAAACATAAACTAAAATTAAAAACACATTTTTATACAATCAATTCCGTTCAATTATTATTTTGAAAAATACTCATTGCTTTATGCTATTACGTGCAAAAAAATATTTCATTTCAGCGCTGCAACTCTAACACAGGGTTTCAAACTCCAAAAAAGATGAAGGGCGATACATAAATTAGAATATTCATAGAGAAATCGGAAAAAGTCTTTGCATATTTTCCTACAGCAGTAAAATCGGGAAACATACTCTTATTTTTATGTTAACATACACAATACAACTTCAAGATGGGCATTTCTACTCCAATATTTCGTAGTAAAAGATTCCAAAATGAAAGAAATATGAGCGTGATATAGATTCGATTGAGATAGGGAAAAAATTTTAATCATATATACGATTTTTTTCCCTTCCAAACAGCATACGTCTAAATAGACTTTTTGAATATGGCGAAGTCAGGGAAAATTGAGAATTTGGAGGTTCTTTTGGCCTGAAAGATTGGAGTGGAAGATAGAGAATTTTCAATAGCTGTCAAAAGCGGACTCACGGACGTGGGACTTTTCAAATTGAAAATGACACCTCAACCTGGGGCACATCTGCTTACATTAGTTATGCTTTGCAAATGTGAAATTTCGAAATAAGTCTTGTTTATTTGTAGTGGTCGTTGTAACTTTTGAAACGCCGAAATTGGACTCATCAATGAAATGGCTTAAAAACAGAAAAATACTTTTGATAACTTGGTTTAATGAGTATTTTTAATTAATTTCGGCAATGAAGTAGTTTTTTTAAAGATGCATGCATATTTTATTCTGATAAAAACATATATATCTAACATTTTGTTTAAAAAAACACTTTTCAATCACTTCCTGCGCATATTTAAAAATCATTACTAAATACGATTTTGTGCCATACAATAGATTATTTATAATTGTTCATAGAAAGGACGATGCAATATGAGTAAGAAGATGGTTTTGATTTTGCAAAGTATTGGGTGAATTCCATGACGCTTACTGATGTGACATACCATCTGTAAAAGTGGCTGGAAATTGATGTTCAATATATTTGTCTCAGTTCCAATCCGCAGCCACAGCTTCCGCCTGGTGCTGTACTTACGTAATCAAGTACCGATTCCTTCATCACAGTATTTACCATTGAACGCAAAGGTCACTGTTGTATAATTTAACATAAAGTGAACAATCAAAATACTAAGACAACGATTTTGCCACGCGTATTGAACCCTTTCTTTAAAAGCAAAAGGGGTACAATACGCGTATGAATGAACTATGCAGGATGTAATACTTTTGAGGATGAATATTAGCTCATGCTGACAAAATGGCAATTTCTAATATTTTTAGATTGTATGGGTATGGTGAAAGTATTATTCAAAATATATCTCATAGTGTAGATATTGAAAATTATTTCTAACTTCATCTCCCAATTATGGATCAGATACAGGGCTTTCGATCAATGTGAAAGAGAAGGAATCCATGCAATTACAATAAGCAGCATTTTTACTTTCTCGTATACGTAGTATAGAGAAAGTAGAGTAATCGTCAAGGAATTCGAACTCTATATTCTGACGAATCTCCACCGTTTAGACCTCCCTGAATTCGAAACACGCATTTTTGCAAAATGTCCGTCTATCTTGATCCAAATATAATTCAAGAGCTATACCATTGAAATTTGGTATATGGCCTTCATATCGAATTGGAACTTCCTTTCAAAGGAAAACTGTCGGCCCGTCTGTTCGAATATAAGTTAAAAACGATAACTGAAAACAAAAGAGACCTAGATGGAAAAAATTCGATACACAGAATAGATATTTATAGTGTAGATACCTATTAACTTTTGAGCCAAATCCAACAAGGGTTTGGCCGTCTGTCGGTCTGTACTTTCAGGAATATATAAACGCGATCACTCAGAAACGCAATAAATTAAAGTAAAGTATTAAATTCGGTATGGGATTTTGTGACGACAAGTATAGCGTTTTAATGAATTTTTTTAACGAACACATTCGATTTTCTAATGCTGTTAACCGTAATCCAAGGCGTTATCGAAAAAAAAGTCTCAACAAGAATGATACGATAGATTCAGTAAAAATCCGGCCAAAGTTTAATATTTCGTAACTATTGTCCGCAAATGTCACGCAAGCCGTTCTCTGTTATAATAACTTTATTAGAGGGCATGATAGAGCGTTACTTGAAGAAAACTCCAACTGGTTTTATTCCCTAAGGAAATAACCAATACCTGCCTTTTTAGCTCTCAATTGCCACTTTTCGACTTTTGTTGGTTGACTATTAAAACAATTTTTGCAGGATTCGTCATGTAGAGCAATGTTCTTTGACGTTCTTTACTAATACTGAATCTCTTCCGTTGCGCAGCATAATACGTATCAAAGATGTGTTTCCTTTTTTCGTTCAGAATTGATTTCCATCTAATATGTCGCTTTTTACTCATTTTGATAGATTTCATAAAAAGAATTTTTTACAAACTCGATGCGTCTATTCTGTGGGAAAATCTAAAATGATTAGAGATTTCGAAGATAACTGAACTCGGTCTTTTGGTTGATTTGCTCCGAATCACACAGATGTCTAGTTTATACTTAGGCGATAGAATAACAACACTTGTTATGCTTCTACCTAGAAGACGACTTTAAGATAGATAGTACAGTTTGTGTTGTCAATGCATGAGCTTTAGAAAAAAGTCAATGCTTGAGAAAGTGCTATTCTCAAATTTTTATCCGCAGAGTTTACAGCTCAATAATATTCATTTCATTTTCTTAGAATATATTCCTTCGCTTCCATATGTGCATATATGTAATACATTTTTTTAACCCTTAACTGGGGACGTGCGGTCTGTGAGACCGCTAGCGATGGATTTTCTGTCACCCCTATTCTATTTTTAGCTCAATTGAATGGATTGACTCTGTAGCTTTTTGTTTTGTGACCTTCAATACACGTGCTTTTTTTTCAACCGATTTCAGCAGATGTTTTTTAAAATAATTCAGTTATTTCTTCGAGTGCGGTCTCTCAGACCGCATCTCCCTGTTAGTGTCTCAGTGATAAACAAGGCTTAGCAGAGGGCGCTAAAACTTGGGTCCCGAAATATCATCCAGTTTACTGATCCTATTATGAAGCAGTGCTCCAGACACTTTTAAATGAAGCAGAAAGGGATTTTAGTGATAAAGATAATTGTACAGAAGAGTTTTTCGATGAAAGTTCGCATTCAACTGATTTTGATATGTATGTTCAAACATAATAAATTTTTCTAGCGATAATGTATTTTGAAAAATTTATAAAATATATTAATATATATACAGAGTTTATATATTGATTTAATATATAAAATATAGAAATATATATACAGAATTTATAGATTGATTTTTATACTAGTTCTTAACCTGCATGTTTAAAATGCCCTAGAAAACCATGCTATGAAAATCACACAAGCCGATAAAAAAGGGTCAATTTTACCCATTGTCATTTTTTTTTTATTTTTCATATAATTGTTGAATTTTACATTATATTGTCTATGTACCTTCATATACTGTAAAAATAAATATGATTTAAAAAGTAAAAGGTAATATGCTTTTTCAAGAATATTATTTATTGTAACATGTCATTTGAGAAGAAAATGTATGTTTAAACGCAATTACTTTTTTCAATGACAATATATTTTGAAAAATTTCTAAAACATATCTATATATCAAGAAAAATATCAGCAAAATATGTTGGCAGTTTTTCATACTAATACATTCTTAAGAAAATTTAATTTGAGTCTAAATAAAAAGCGGTCTCGTAGACCGCACTTCCCTTGTTAAGTCCTAAAATTTCACCTCCCCAGTTAAGGGTTAATTTTCTATATAGTACACATTATGGCTTTTTCTTTTAGACAGATTTCCTAAAAGGAATTTATTATTATTTTGGGACGATTACTACATATCTTCGATCAAGGTTCTTATAAACACAAAATGCTCTTATTCTTATCTAGTATACCTGAATGCACATGTAGGCATAATGGGTTGCACATATTTTCTTACGAACTTAATATTTAAATTTTACTTCATTAGGTTTGAACTGACAAGAAAGGATATGTTTTAGGGATTGTAAAAGTCCAAATAGATGATTAAACTCAAAAAGAGATATAAGATATTAGGAAGTTGGAAACATCATTTCCTCAAAACTCCTAAACTATTAAAGAAAGAAAGGTTACTAAAATCAAGCAAATTGCCTCCTCATAATGTCTCATCACAATTTTAAGTCTTTTCATGATGTCTCTTCTTAAAAATTATGATTTCATAAGCTGGCCATTTAAATGGTAATATATGTTTGTGCCTTGTTCGCAACTCACGATACAAATGGTGATTTCATGAATCTCGACTTCGAGGCACGGAATACAATACTCGACTAAACGAAAGATTCGGGGTGCATTCGTGCAGTACCTAACCTGGATAGCACAAATCTACATTCGCACTCCATATCGTTACAGGATTTTTTTATGTAAAATTTTCACTTTCATCACCGTTTAAGCCATAGAGATACCCATACAATAAACATAAAGAGAAATATTTGATATCATCATTAGAATATTTTAAAAGAATTATGCAAAATGTTATCTTATTTAAAACTGTAAAAAATTTTGAAAATAAAAAAATATCATTCTAAATGTGCTAGTTTCAGTTTGGAAATATATTTCTGTTTCCTCTCCTAATCGAAATAAGAAATGCATAATGTCTACTTCGTAATTATTGTTATTAATACTAAAAATTTTTATTGTTGAAAATATCTAAAGAGTGATAGGAAGATGCAGATGAATTTTTAGATTATTTATTTTTCGTAGCAATAAACGAGTCCTTATATTAGTTGAATCATTACGCACTGAATTACTTTAACGCGTGAAAAGAGTTAAATTTTAAATTTTGATTGGCAGGAATATTGTTTTGTTTCTGAAGCCTTTCATCGCACTGTTCGAAATCACTTCGATTTGTCTTTCTGTGAGATCATGTAAAGTTTGAACTTTGAATTGAAAGGGAAGATATTGCACTTTATTCAATATTCTTTTTAAGAAATAAAGGTAAATAAAAAAATAAAGGTAAAACAGAAAAAACATATATCGAAATCAAAAAAAAAAATATCAACACTGAAATTTTGTTTATACAATAGAATGTGTTTCATATTTTTTTGTTAAATCTGAGAAGAAAATTCAGTAAAAAATTTTATAATTCAATAAAATTTTAGTGTAATGAAGTAAAATATTGTTTCAGGTAAAACAAACGAATAGATTTTTGTGCATCTATTTATATCACAGAAAAGACAAAAGAAGCTTTTTAAAAACAGAATGTACTTTCAAAATTTTTCATCATTACCAACTTATAAAATTAAAGTTGTAAGTACAAAATATTATATATATATATATATATATATATATATATATATATATATATATATATATATATATATATATATATATATATATATATATACACAAATTGCTTCCTATCAAAATTTGGTAGTTCTTGATTTAAGAATTTGTCTTGTAGAGCGCCAACATACACACAGGCACACATTGTCCTTTAATATTTGTAAAGATTTTGTATCTTGTTTATTTTGCTACAATAAAGAGATCCAGTGTCTATGAAAACTCATTTTTTAGTCCGCATTTGTTAAAAATGAATTATTAAAGTTAAAATATTAAAGAAATTCAAAACTATTTATGGATTTCTCCATTAATTTATTCTAATAGCAAATCTTAAACACGGAAAATTTTCCCCTTTTAACTTTAAATTAAATTCTTTGTTCGTATTTGTTCATATTTATTTCATTATTCAAGATTCTCTGTGGAATAAAACATATTCAACAAGCGGGATTTTGTAGGAATTTTTAGTCATTGCCACTTTAAGAACTCCGTCAAATTTGAAATAGTCTCGTGATTAATAAAGCAAATTACTGTAATTAAAAAAAAACATTACTGATGAATGTTTGAACAAGAGCAAACATTCCAGTTAAAAATATAAAACATTTAAAGTGCACCTTGAACAAATTGATTCAAAATGTCAGATACAAATTATTTTAAGATGCTTAAAATATGTGCATTTATTCTATGTAGTATTAAAAACCTATTACCATTTAAAACATTGGAGACGGAAATGAAACATTCACTGGCTTTCATGTTCATTGCATTCAAAATGACTGAATTTATATTAAATTAAACATTAAATTAGACTGTATGAGTATAATTAAGTGACGTATTAATTATACTCATTGCTCTGTATTTAATTAATGCTCTTTATTTAATAAGAATTAAATTAGTGAATAAAATATTATTTTCCCAACTGTTACAAATTACAGATGGCATTATTCCCTTAAAATATTTTACTATGCATATTTCATGAATTCACTTTTGAATTTATTTCCGGATTCATGATTTTGCTAGATATTAAATTTATTTCCAAAATTGTAAAATCTCTTTATTATCGTTAAAATTGCAAACACCATGCAGTTGTATATATTTCATTTTATTTTCCGATTTAAATAATACATATCTACATAGATCCTTATAAATATTGATTTGAATAAGGATTTACTTTTTAATGAACGATAACAAAAAAAAATGTTCTACGTCATTTTATTTTCCATTTTATGAATTAAGAGAGTCTGTTATTTAATAAGACATTTTGACTGTTTTCTTTTCTTTATCATTTTGGCAGCCGTAAAGACATCTTAATTACTTTTTAATTTCCTTAGAATAATTATCGGGCACCAGATGGCAAATTTTCCGATTTTCTTTTTAATCTGGCGTCAAAACGTTGTTAAAATAATGACAAATTAGGATGAATTTTATTTTGAATGGCGAAATAACTTAGGTTTTCTTAGTTTTTTTTTTCCAACAAAGTAAAGAGCCAATTGCATATCATATATTTTCCAATTGGTGTTAGGTGTAATATTGTTAACGGAAAAAAATCATAAGCGATTATAATGAAAAAGAAAAAGACGTTCTGGAATTTCGTTTTTAAATTTCGAATGACAAATGAAAGTGGAAATAATGCAAGCCTGAAAGCTTCGTCCAAAAAGCTCGATGACAAACATGTTGCGTTATACGAAAACTAAATAGAAAACACTTTGTAAAACACAACGAAAACACACAAAAATCAACACTTATAGAAATAAGCAATAAGCAAGCAAACAATAAATCGTTAATGGATCTGTAAAACTCTCTTCTTTTTTGTAACTCACTTTGTAGGAAGGC
The DNA here is from genome assembly GCF_947563725.1 of Argiope bruennichi. Taxonomy (NCBI): domain Eukaryota; kingdom Metazoa; phylum Arthropoda; class Arachnida; order Araneae; family Araneidae; genus Argiope; species Argiope bruennichi. Next base: position 101,723,639 of record NC_079161.1, read on the forward strand.
AACATTTCATATTCTTAACACTATCTTAAAAGCTCTAAGTTTGATTCATTTTGAGACATAAAATAGTATCTATTTCATTTTAAATCAGTTTTATAAAACTCAGTTCCATAAAACAAATTCAGGAATGATCATATTGAAATTTTCGTTTAAATAATTTATTGATCTTGATGATAAATTGCTCTGGAGCTGAACTAGAATTTTTTTTCAAAAATTAGATAAAATACAAAAAAAAGAAAAAAAATACAAATGTTATTGAGTTAATTCATTTGATTCTTAGTAAATCCAAATCCCTCTCACCTGTGCTACTTATAAAGATGAATGCATCACATGAAACGCTAAACATTTTAATTTAAAATTCCTAAATCGAAGTCTTTTGTCCAAATTATTTTCTGAATATATTTTTGTAGAAGAAAGATTTTTATGCTATTTTAAAATAGCATAATTTAATTTATATGATAAAATGATGATTTAAATATGATAAAAAATTTTTATTAAAATTGTACGCTGGTATGATAAAAATGCTTTTAATCATACCAGTGTAAATTCTTCGTGGTAATTCTTCGTTTGAATTTTAATATTTCTACAAAATATTTTTTGACTGTTTTAGTGAAATTCTAACCAGTTTAATTGCTTCATTAAATATTTCCTTACTAGCGCAAAATATCCAATAATAATGCTGCGATATCTTTACAATAATTCGCAACGAAAAGAATAGCTAACTGCATTGAGAAGTTATCATGCAATAATTAAGTGCTGATAGATTTTAATTACTTGATCTTTTTCCCTTCTTGAATTTTTTTTTTTTTCATTTTCTGAATATTTAACATAAAGACTAAGATAATGATTGCAATAATTGCATAAAATCTTCAATGCATCAAACCTGCTGTAACAACGTTCAGTTACATAGCTGCATTTTATTTGAATGCCGCGTCATTTCTTCCATGTTTCATTAAAGAATGAATTAGCATATTGTTAATACAGCAATTTTATTTTACTTCTCGAAAATGGAAGGGCATTCACTTGGAATTGTTTTAATCTGTCAAATTTTATATTTAAATTTTTATGTTTAAAAATAAATCATAGATTCAAAATATCACGTAGAAAAATACATTAGACCTTCCCATTATGTTGAAGGGAATCCATGTTTAAACCAAATATAGGATCAAAGGCATCTGAAACTTTTCTGTATCAAAGGGTTGCATTCACGTTAATATGGTAATGCTTCAAGCAATTCACCTTGCAAATCCTTACGGGATCTAGGCAAAGTGCATCTTAGTAGTGATATATAACATCTTTTCCTACGGATTCTGGGTCAAGCTAATCAAAGGCGAGTTCATCTATGATCTTTCATCTATTTCGAAAAGTGTCCTAAGATTTGATCTGGTGGAGTTTCTTATGTTCTCAAAGTTGAAGTTCATTTTCAAAAGTTGGTGATTGAAACAATTGATGATAGAGAAGAAGATTCGTCCCCACTTTTACGTGGAGAGTCGTGGAGATTCCCTAGAAGCATTCTGACGATGAAAGGTTTACAGGGAGGAGAAACCAAGTATTTTGAAGCAGAATAATCTCATGGAAACGCTTTTTTTTAAAGAAATTTCGGATTCTTTATGGACAAAAAGTATACAGTAAACTCTTGTGAGATGAAAAAATATGCCGTTCTTATGGTCTCTTGCATCACCAAAAAAAAAGCCCAATCATTAGCTCACAATAGAAAAAACTTTACATTTTGTTTCCAGAATGACATTTCCATATTTAGCAAGACATTCTCTGATCAAATTTCCGTCTATTTCCTCTTCTATGGAAGTAATTTGTTAACGTTGTCCATCTTTTTTTTACTAATCTACCAAACATTGATCGGGTAAAGGGTGTAACAAATAAAATAAAACTAATATGATTTCTAAGTAATCTTTGATTATCACAAATAAACTTTTTTCGCTTAATAAACACTGTTGATTTTCTTGCATGTTAATTATAACAGCATGTCAAGAAGAAACAAACCATTTTGGTGTATGTATAGCTAAAAAGAAAAAGTTATAAATGACATCATTTAAATACATATAGACCCTATTCTTATAGAAATCGATTTTCCCAGGATATTTTGTTTAATTTTTATTGTGCTTTATGAAAAAAGTGACATTTTTTATTACAATGCGTAGAAAATGTAATTTTTAAATAGATGCAAAAATCTACCTGGAAAACCCTTGCTTATTTGGGTTCAAGCTAACCCCCATTGTTTCAGAAAACTACAATTTGTCCTTTAAAGTAGAAACTCTTCTGCTTATTCGACCGAATAAGAGAATTTAGAAGACTCATTTGAATAAAACCGCTAATTTCAAAAGATTTCACAGAAAAATATTGTGCATCATTAGGACTATAATGCTTCATATTGTAAGGAAATTGAATTGATTCATCAGCCAATCAGACAATTCATCAGACAATCTGGTAAGAGGGATAAGTTCACCCCCTCCCCTAAAAATGCCATAAAAATGCAGACAAAGTATATTAGGAGAAGTATGCAGACAAAAAAATACAAAATAAATATCAGTTTTTGCTATATATCATCAAATATTTTTCAAATGTTTGTAATTTTTGAAAATAATACCACTAATATTTCAGTGCCAAAGATGTTGTTAATATTTATATGATAAGAGTATTAAACATTCCAATAAAAATTGATCTGAGTAAGATTAATTGATTAGATTTTACTGTGCACCATAATTGTGAAAATAAGCATATTATTTATGATGAAATACCAGCTAAAGAGGAAGCATGGCAAAAAGAACTGTGGTGAAAACTCAATTTCAGAGAAAAAAAGTCCCTATTAAAATTAAATAAAGCGGTAATAAAAGAAACTAAATGTAAAAGTCGATAAATATAAATCTGGAAAAAATCTCTTTAAGTCATGGGAGTTTCAATTTTACGAAAAAGTATCTTCTTTGCATTTTCTTTCTTCTAACCTGTTGTCTGTGCAAAAGCATTGAAAGGGAAACTTCAATTGTACAAGAACTTTTGAAAATGCTTGTTTTATGATTAGTTCTTAGTTTAGTGGATCTTTTGTACGAAGTTTTCGTGAAGGAAACTGTTGGAATTACTCGACTGATAATTGGAGTCAAATTATTGAATGATCCATATTTTAAACTTAAACTAATTGTAGCCCATTTTAATGATAAAATGATTCGACAATAAAAGTTAATATGTTAGAAAGATCTAGTTTAATATCATAAATAAAATCCAAACTTCTAAATCTTTAAAAATTTAAAATATGAAGATAAATAAGTTCATCTTTATACAAAAATTTTTGATTATGGAGCAAGAAAATAAAAATTTTTAACATATCACATTTTTCATTCAAAGGTGTTTGAATCATGTCGGTAATTAATATCAAATGCTGACAATCAATTTAAAAGTATTTTATAATTTTTAAAACTTTTGTTTTCTTATGTTGTAAGTTAAACAAAATTCTCCCGGAACCAAACTACTTCACTGACAGTCATGAAGACATTTTAATTACTTTTAAACTTCATCAGGTAATTAGGAAGAACCCAGATGACCCGAGACAAATTTATAACAAGATAAATTCTTCTTTCATTTCACTTCTGTATTAAAGAATGCTTTATTCATATTTTTTAATGCAATTACTGCAAAATTTGTTTTTCATTTTAAGGCTTAGATTTGCTGTTTCAATGTTACTTTCGAATAAAGTGGATATTTTTATTCTAATTAATTCTTCAAAAAAGCTGACAAATTTTTAATTTTTGAAATTCAAAAATATTCCTTTGCTAATCAGATTTTTTTTCAGTTTTCGTTATGAATCATTAATGAACAAAGGCTTTGCTATGAAGTTTGCTTTATTTATCGCATAATCCTGGTTCAAATACACATCCTAAATTTAGTTTTAGAATTTATTGAGCATATCGCTCGTGGAAAAAAAGAGGTGCTTTTATAACCTGGAACTAACGAAATGACTAGAAGTGACGTAAAAGTTACATTATATCCAATGAGTCCATTTTAATAAGTTAGTAGACAGCTTTTAATCGAAGCCACCGAAATCTGCAAGATTTATCTCCTTTAGAAAACGGGACTCAATCACATTGAGAGGCGGAAAAAAAATTAAGTCGACTTCGCAAGAATTGTAATACTATCATTAATCGCATGAATTATATTTTACCATCTTTTTCATACTTTTTAGCCTCTCAGCAAATGAGGTAGCATATCTGAGATCAAAGGTCAGCGTTGATTATTTAGAGATAGTCTATATAGCACAGCACAAGAAAGCATGCAGTAAGTCATCAGATAACAAGCGCATTTCTCGTTAGAATGTGGCAATGGATTAACATCATTAAAAAAGAAATAAAGTTAAGTACAAGTATTTAGAGTAATTTGTATTTATTAAATAACAATTATGAATGCAGATACAATTATGGGTTAATTTTTTGACTGAATAAATTAATAACTAATATTAACATATTTTAAAATATTGTGATAAGGAATAATATACTTTAAGAAACATCTCGGGAAAATAATTTCCGCCATTTTTACTTTCTCGTATACATAGTATGTAGACAGTATAGGAATCATGAAAAATTTCGAACTCGTGATTTTGATGAATCTCCATGTTTCAGACCTTCTTGAGTTAGAAAAACAAATTTTTTGGAAAATGTTCGTATTCTGTGACAAAGATAACTCAACAATGCTTTGAGCTAGATGGTTGAAAGTTGTTATACGGTCTTTACAATATATTTTCAGATTTCTTTCAAATTTCAAACAAATTTTGAATAAATTTGTTCAAAGGAAGTTTTCCTGTCCATAAGTTTTAATGTAAGTTAAAACTATAATTGCAAAACAAAGAGAGCTTGATAGTTAAGTTCGATGCAAAAATTTAGCATCTACAGTGCAGATACTACTCAAATCTTGAGGCAAATCCAACTTCGGATTGATTACCTGTCAGTTTGTACTCTCAGAAACACATAAACGCGATATTTCAAAATCCGGTGATATAAATATATTAAATTTGGAAGGCAAATTTTTGATTATAAGTGCAGTTTTGTACCAAATTTTTCTTTGAATTGGTTCAGAAAATGCGACAAAAATACAAATTCGATTTTCGGATGTTATTAATCGCATGCCTGGGATTTATCGCCAGATACTTGCCAAGGATGACATGATAGATTCAGTAAAAATGCAAAATTCAAGCCAAAAGTTAATATTTTTGTAACTATTGTACGCAAAGACCATCCAAGTCGTTCTCTGGCATAACATTATATTAGGTTATTTTCATTGTCGTTAAAGTTGAATCCACATATCCACCAATACAAGGAAAATTTACTGCTCAAAATATTAACATTCATTTCATTTTAGAAGCGATTAAATATTCTGTGGATTTCTTCCCCAATAATTTCTTTCTTCATTCTTGAAATAGTGTTCAAGATTTAATTTTTTTAATCTCATTTTTAGCTATATTTTGTGAGTTTATACAATTTCTTGCACTTATCAAAATTCACGGTACTACAATTCGAATAAAAATTGTGCATTTTATGAACTCGAACTGACATTTCTAATGAATTTCAACTCCATTTAGCCACCCTTTTCTTCTTTTTCTCTGTACTCTATAATTATAAAAGCATTTCGTGGTGAAATATTGTTAACGTCTCGCTTTAACTAAAATTATAAAACTTTGGAATTATTATTACATTCTATATATGTAGACATTACAATGAATCGCTGTACCCAAGAATGGTTTAATTTTTGAAAATAATCTAATAACATTGATGCGATGCAAGTATAATGCATACTCACAGCTATCCCGATGTTAAAATACCTTAGTGAGTTCAATTCATTTCTTACGAGCATTTTTATTTGATTTGGGGAATGCCTGAGCAACTACCACTTTGACTTCTAGACTATTGGTCATCTTCGCCCCTTCCCGATAGAATATTGATCCGCTATCCTTAATATAATTTACTCCGGATAAACAAGTGCGGTCAGGGCCAAGTGTTTATAAAAGAATGATGAGGAGGAGCATCCACCCCCCTACAATTTGCTTCCGCAGCGTTTCTTTGAAAGAATGAATCGAGTTACCCTAATGCTTCGAAGAAAAAAAAATAAAGGAAGCACTTGGCGTTGATGTGGCCAAAGATTCAAAGATAAACAAGCATTTTACTTTATATAATGACTTTTTGAAATTTGTTAATGCAAAAGCAAACATTTTGATAATATTACCCAGACGCTATTAAGAGTTGTCTTAACGAATTAAAGTATACTATTAGTACAATTATCTTAGACATACTCTCTGAATTATTTGAAAAAAGTTAATCGCTGAATGCAGATGGTTGATGGATCTTATATTCATGAATAACAGCAGAATTGTATCTGGAGTATGCGCCTTCATTTTCTTATATTTTCCGATTCGTAATGTTACTGTAAAAGAAAACAGCATAAAGGGAAACAGCAAATAAAATTTAAATCGATAATATTGGTTTTTATAATTTTTCTGAAAAAAGCAAGGGTTATTATATGAGAGTTCTCCTATTTTGGGTCATAATCAGACAACGATGGTGTCATCTGAGTTAACATTTCCCACATCGGCTGGAGGGCTTTCGATCTTTGAAGTTTCTTGTGCAAAGTGCCCGTACATACAGGATTTAATTGGAAAGTTGACATTTTACGGGCAAACCTACAAGGGAATTATCTAGTCTTTATAAAATCTTCATCACAATTTATGTTTTCAATCTATAAACCTGTGTGTCAAGATCAAGGATGCTTTCTGGCATAGTTTCGATTTTGAGAAATGTAATTTCCTTATACAATTATCGATTCGCCTTGTTTGTGGACTTTTCATTCAATTCTTTGAGCCAAACTTCACTAGCTGATGATTACGCAAGTTTATAGAGAAATGTATATTTAAATAACATTATACATTTCTTAACATGATAAAAAAATTCAAATTCATCCTTAAATTGTTCTATGTTTGTATATCCAAATACAAAATATAAGTCAGCATTATATAGAACCATTGCTACAAAAGAAAAAAAACCCGATATTAATTAAAGGTAAATAAAAGAGCATGAATAGTGTGATTATAGTAGACGACTACAAAATCTGTCCATTATTATTCTTTCATAAGATTTATGCAGTTTCTAGAGATTTAATACAAAATTTTCGTAAATGCAAAACTATTTTTATTTCAAAAACTTTCCTATAAACTATATTCTGATTTATAATAGCCATTATCGCTATTCCAAAAGCTGATTAATGAAGAAAATGAAGAACCAGTTATTACATCTTGTTGTTATCCGATTTTTTTTTTTTTTTCGCTCTTTCATACTTTTTCTAACTTTTCAGACGTCGTTTTCTGTTTTCCCGGCAGAAAATTCATCTCCTCTTATAGGAGCGCCCTCTACATTCATTCCTTTGCATTAAACACTGGAATATTAATTGATGGTTTAAATCAGAAAATTCCTTTATTCCTTTTGTTCAAGAATATTTTCAAAAATTTGGTTGATATATTTACAGGGGAAAAAATTCAATACTGTTTACATTGAATTATGCATTCTTTTTTAAATGGAATTAATTTTCTTTTTCTGAAACATATTGAACAGTTTAAGGAATAAATGGCAAAGATTTGAAGGTCATATATTGTCCTCATGCTCTTTCTTATGACTTTTCACCTGAAATGATTCACAATATTTGCAAGGTTGATTAAAATATAACCCTGGCCCGTGATTAAAGATTAAATTGATTAAAAAAGGACTTTAGTGTTTTAAATTCACTTAATTATATACAACTTTTCGAATTTCATGGTTTATGATGGAATTGGAGGACCTCTAAGTCTAATGTTAAATTAATCTATCGAGCAAAATTTAACAGTCGTCTTGTACAACACGACTTTCATATCCATTCAACAACTTTTTCTACAAATTAATGAATATGGGATTTTTTTTTTAACATTTCAGATAAATTTATATGAATGTACATAAATAAATGCATAAGAACAATGTTATGTAATAAGAAAATTTTTATATTATTGAATGTGCTTAATTTTTGAACAAATAGTATATGAAGAACTTGCTTAGATATTTTTTTAATATTTCATATATTTATTCAAAATATGTTATAAATTATTTATTTTATTAACGAATTACTAAATTGTCTAACATTATGTATATAAAGAAAGTAAAAATTTATTCGCTGTGAATGTGAAACGCCACAGAGTAAGGCAAATTATTATTTTGTAACTATCAAAGTAAAATATTAAGAGAAGCCTTCAAAAGGCCAGATTTATGTAATTCAATAAAAAATAATCAGTAGTGATGTTGGTTAAAAATCTTAAAATATATGTATTTGCGTTTCTATATGTAGACGCTCGATATCACAAAAGTTATTTCAGCCAAAACAATGAATATGTAAATAAACCTAAACAAATCAAAATAAGAGCAAGCATTTCTTGCGTTTTACACAATATTCTCTAGTAAATGGGCGAATTGCTAAGACCTTTCTGAAAAAAAAATATAAAATATTATATTTGCTCATGTAACTCACCTCTGCAAACAAAAGTTTAATACACATAACATAAAGTATAATAATTAATGTCTGAAGCAAAGAAACACTTTATTCTCATGCGAATTTCCATAACTCTTGAACACAATTGCAATACAAAACTGTGCCCCGTCCCATTAGTCTTGAAAATTGAATAAGAAAACTCAAATAGTTTGTATCGTGCGTTTATTCTGTTTCGCTTTTTCTAAACTGTTCTTTTACTGTCGTGCCTGTACTCTCCCCCCCCCCCCTCCCATTACCAGCGATGTTTATCGTGTGAATTATACCTGCTTTGCATACCTTTATTTGCTCTAACTTAAGTAGTCCCAGGGCAAACAAAAGAAAAACCTTCTTTATGTCGTTACCCTAGCCCCATTTACAACGAATGGCTCAATTTGTCACAGCTCTCCTGCTTCAAATGCTGCGAATAACATCTTAATGCTCATTCGCGATTTTTGTTTCTGAGAGTCATTTTTTAAACGAAGCGCATCTCGTTTTGAAAGAAATCAGAGCTCGACTCGGCGACGAAGAAAAGAATATGAAGAATTGCGATAAACGGTTCGATCGCTGCAGCAGACTAGCAAGGCTGTTTATTTCAATTACGCAATCTTAGCAGAAATGAATATTTCCATTATTCTATAAACACTCAGTGTGGCCGTTCATAAGCAATCCTTGAACAGTATTATTATTAATATATTTCAATTTGAGAATAGTTTTCCCTAGAAAGTTACTGCTAAGAGAGTTTGATTTGAAAAAAATATATATTATCAGCCATTTCGGAATAGTAGTTTTTTCTGTTTAGTTAAATAAGTAAGAAATAGCCGGTTCAATTTTATTTTAGAAATTATTAAAAGTAAATTTTAAAATAATATTTACTACTGGTAAATATTCATTTAGAACATATATTTTTAGATCAAAATTGATGAAAATAAAATTCGAATGCTTAAATCGACACATTTTATAATTTTTTTTATCTTCAGCAACAGTTTATTCATTAAAAAAATTAAATTGCATGAATGGCATTTATAATTTAAAAACTGAGAGAAAATCCCGAAATTTTTTACATAATTATATACTATATATTTATTTTGTAAATATGTTCTCTTAAATATCTTTTTATCACATGTGTATACAATTATAGCTTCATACATATGAAATAAAATAATTTTAATACGCTTTAATCCTATGTAAAACTATACAATACACCTCGAGTGTTCTTCGGATTTTATTTTCCTTTCAATCAGTAGACCAACACATTTTTTAAACAGAAATCTCTCATTACTTAGATAATAGAGAAAATGACACCTCTAAGGTATTAAAGTCGTACAAATGAATTAAAAATTTTCTTGTTAATGCAGATTTATTTCACAAAACAACAGAGGCACAGAGAACTTAATTTACAATTTTCTATGAAAGCATCAAAGTCACAGTCTTATCTATCAATTAATTTCCTTTCAATCAATAATTTTCTTAGAAGGATTACGTGAGAGAGCCAATAACGGCGCATTGCAGATTGACTATTTTGAGAAATTTTGATATCAAGATTTGATATTTGCTACTTGTATTTCACAATACAATATAAATATGTCAAACATTGTAGTTTAAAATGTTTGGCATATTTCTATTGTATTGTGAACTGCTAGTATTGAGTTATTTAATATAATTTTTTTTGTAATATTCTATAAGCATCTTAAGTATGTGAACATTTTTATTATTCTATGTTTTCAACTGTAACAAAATGAAATGGAAGTAACAGTATTCGGACACATTAAAATTAATGAAGATTAATGTTTTCTGAAAAGATTGATATTAAAAGGATACATTTACTACCGAAGAAGATATCAGAATATCTAATAGCATGACATTTTCTTTTTCATCTCTCTTTTTTTCTTGCCTCTTTGGTAATATGCCTTTCTTAACCTTCTTTCATTCCAATCGTATAACATGTTGTATTATTAATAAGGAATTAAAATTTCTTATCTCATAATTTAATTTGTTATTAGTATTTTAATTACTTTGGTAATCGATTTACTTTATCGTATTTTTTCACTCCATTTTTTATACCATTGTTTATATTAATAATTTGTTTGGAAGAGAGAAGGATATATTTGAGCGGACGTCGTCATTTTGAACTCCGGTCGGATGAAAAGGACAACATATGAGCTGGAACTCTGTCACCCTACTGAATTTTCACTTAGGTTGCGAGTGAGAGAAAAAAACGATAGTTCATTCATAAGTGGTCTAATGAAAACGCGGAATTTATGCCCTAATTGTACTAATTATTTGAAAAGATTGATTTTTTTTATTTGACAAAATCTCCTTATTGAGTTTTTCTCTTGTCTTTTATCTTAAGGTTATTAAAAATGTAATAGATTTGGTCTAACCAAGATTAAAAACAAAATTATTGTTATGAACATCGACTTGCGCGACTTTTCTACTTATTTTTTTTTTAAGTTACAGCAAAATTGTGGAAACGTTATAACAAAGAAATGAAACGAAGAGTTTCAGTGGAAAAAAATAATTTTAGTTATTATTTTTTTATATCGGGCTTTTTAAAACTTATCAGACATTAGTTATCATATAAACTATTTTATGTTATTATTATTTAACTAAATAAAACTTGTGAAGCCATATTTTTGTCACTTAAATGCATATCTTGATCTAGTTTATTTATTTATTTATAAAGCATGTGTTATATTGAAAGATTGTTGCAGTGTGATTAATATTAAACTAACTGAAAGACACCGGAACAATGTATATACTTTCAAACCAGAATTTCTTTGGAATAAAAGAGAGTCTACTTTTATATCATATAGAAAGAAAAATTCAAAGAGAAATTCTATTAATAATTACAATGATAACAAGCCAAGTTCTCCTGATAAGAGGAGTGAAAAAAGAGTTATGGATTTTTTTTTGTCTGTTGGCCTCTTACCCGCGGGGTTCAAAGAAATAAAGTTTCAGAGAGCCCCGGGCACAGCAAAAATACCGATAAGAACAGAGAATTGATTGCTTCGCCAGCCTCAGATGGTGAAGTTCCATATCTGTCATCGATAACGCATCCCTGATCGATTCTCCTTTCTCGTTCAAAAGAACTCGTTCACTCTTCCGAAGAGTCGATGAAAAGCTGTTGTTACTGGCAAACACTTGCCTCACATTTTGCACTTCTTCGGGATTTTCGATAAAATGGTCACTATCTCGACCTGAACAAACGCTTGTTTTAAAGTCAGGTTTTGTAATTTACTTTTCGAAATAAGAAAGCATGTACTAAACAATTCAGCTTCGAATATTTCAACTTTTTTTATTAATGGTTTTGAAATAAAATTTATAAATATAAGTAATCGATTTTAAATATGAATTAGAAATTTGATTTTCATTTCATTTATTTAAATTTTATCAAACAGATTCATGAGGAATAGTCTCTGGTCTCATATGCTTGCCACCCATAAATAAAAAAAAATATTAAATAAATATATTTATCAATAAATTAAATAAAATATTAATAGATTGAAAATGTTTATAATTATGAAAATGAATTGATTGATAAAGTTTAATTGGAAAAAGTGAGCAAGTATTTGTGATACAAACATGATACATGATACGAAACACACAGCACTGGATGGAAATGTTTTTATTAATTTATACTGCTATTTGAGACTTGATATCTTTTTTATTATATTACAGTTCGCAATGCTTTACTTAATCTGTTTTCTAAAATTAGGGACTCATTGCTCAAAATTAGGGTCGTAAAGATATATTTAACCCAAACCTTCTACGTTAGCCTTATCGTACGTCCTCTCGTTGATGTAGTGTAGAAATTAGAAGAGGCTTCTGAACTTCCTGATAATAATCCCAAAGGGAATGAATTCAGATTGCATATTGTGTCAACGTTGCATGGTACACGGACAGATCATCTTAATCAGTATCGTCATGTTGAACTATGACCAAATGATGAGGATGATATCTGATCGAACACTCACCTCTCCAGACTTGCATGCCACATAGCAGGAATAAGTTAAATTCTAAATATCAGATTTATCTTTCATCAGGCCCAAATACACATAGGATAATTGGTACGACTAGGTTTCTATTATGAATCATTTGCCCTTAAAACCAAGATTCAAATTCTATGATCCCCAACAGACACGTAAGAATAGACTTGTAAATTTTTAAGAATATCTTTAAAATTCCGGCAATGTTGCTCTAAAGCTGAATATTAATTTGATTTTATTAAGATCATTTCAAACAAGAAAGTCAGTTTTATGAATCTGATACTAAGCTGGTACATTTCCATAACTAATAATTCCATTTTTCCAGTAAAATTCTCCAAACTTGAAACTATAAACGCATAAATATTCTGTTCTATCGATTTAGAGCTGAAAGTACGCTTTAAAACTCTCTCCTTTCATTCAACTTCTCTACTTACCACGTGGTAATTAATTGCGTCGAATTTCAAGATAAACGATAATTACGGGCAAGAGTCAATTTAAATAACCACTTAAAGGACACTTACGTGGTTTATTTTTACATCGACAGGCGAGAAAGAGGCTGGTATAAAATTAACAATTAATCATCCGGAGTCATTACCTTTTGCGTAAAAAACCAAATCTACGGCCTCCTGTGACTGCCGGGCAAGATTTAGTGGCCCACAAGGAGTTGTTCTTGCCTTTATCTGAAATGACTTGGCGCGCAGGGAATACTGAGACTTATTCATTTCTTTTAGGATAGAGGAATGTGATATTGAGTTATTCCATTGACCGAATCCACTTTTAATGTGATCGTCAAAAAAGTTGATTCAGTAAATGGACTTAGAACTAAATATATTTTAAATCCATTAGTTGCTTTCATTGTAAAAAAATATACTCAATTTGAGTGAAATCTACAATATACTTGCCCAAGGCAACAAAACGAAGCTGTACAATGTACTGACTAACATTAGTAATATTATAAAATATTATATAAGACCCTATAATATTATACAGAAGGTACCAAAATAAATGCCCTGATTTCTCAACATGAATTTGTTGAAGTATATATTATATTATTAAATTATATTAATAATATAATATAATTTAATATATTATAATAATATAATATATTAGTATCGTTATTTTTTTTTTGAAATGTGCATATTTAGTATGTGCTTCTATAATATATGCTTTTAACGCAAGTATCATCGTATTTTGATGTATACTCTTTTTTTGGTGGCACAAAAAAAGAGTATACATCATAATGGCAGAGAATGCCATTCTTGCCAAATATATCTTACCAAATATTACAACTGACAAAATCATCTGTGATACGCGCTTTTCTATCAATAAGGATTCCTGCGCAAAACCGATTTAAGCCACAGCCAAACTCAAATGAAAGGCTGCTATGATTTAACGCATCCAGAAATGCCCCAAAGAAAAATGATTTCGACTTCCTGACTCTAAATGATCATTAAGAATATCCTTGCTATTTAAGTTTTTCTTTATTGGAAAGCTAAAAGAGGAAATTGAATGCAAGAGTTAAATACATATTTATACCCGCCTAATCCTTAACAATTCATTTCCATATCGTTCAAGTACGTAGTGGAAGCTTTTGAATACAAGCTTAAGAAAATGAGCTTGTTAGCTTCATCTATAAAGCAATTGAAAATATTGGAATCAATCCATAAAGCAATAAAAAATAGGAGAACATCTTTTATACAAAAAAAGCTCTAAGACAACAACCCAAATAATTAGAAGAAAGGCGATATGTTGCTAGACTTATCTGTTTTATACAAACAAGAGATTCAGTATGCAATTCTAAATCTAGTCATCTTATTTTAATTTCAACATGACATTTTATTTGGAAGAATTTTCGAACTTTTAACCTTGAAACAATTTCCAAATGACGATTGTGACGATATGCATAGAACATACCACTATATATATGGACGAAAGAGTTGAGTCAGCAATAATTCAGAAAAAAACATGCCGAAACCTAAAAATGCAAGAAAATATCAAAATTTCCATTTAAAAACTACCATAGCGTCTGTATTTTTCCAATAATATCATTGAAGGAATGTGCAGGGCCCACTTATTCAGAATTTACGACAACAATTCTAGATTTTTCTCGCCACTTAGCAACAATACATGTATCAATTACAAATGAAATTTATCTAACATTCGTACCGATATGCAAGAAAATCGATTTATTATATCAGTATTGCAACAATATTTTAATATTTTTTGCAAAATTGATATACTAATTTTAATTGATATTATTCCTTATATCAATTATTTTGATTATTTCAAATAAGAAATAATCCAAGTGAATAATGAACGGATTGGAGTCATTTCCTCAAAATCCATGGGATGGATTTAAGCAGCATTAAATGAAAAGGATTGCACGAGTTGATTCGCTTATAGATATTAAAAAGTAATCAAAAACGCTACCTTATTGTTAGAGATATTTCAAGAATATAGTTAGAAAATTATATGTTGTAATATGACAATTGAAACGTATTCAGTGATGGGAGATACAGTGTACTTCGATTTATAAAGACAATAGCTTCGATATAAAAGTTAAAAGTAAGGCTTTCAAAGTTTAATGGAATCAAGTCAAAGCTTTGATTTCAATAAATGTAAAGATTTCACTGAACACATTACTGCAGATACGATTTTACAAGTTTTCCAAATATCTGAATAATAGAAGACACCTTCATAAAATAAATATTTAAAGCTCTGAAGAGATTTTCAGAATGAATTGAAAATAATCCAAAAAGTTCGATTCGCCACCGTTATTGAATGTCGCATAAATGGGAGAAAAATCTATGTTATTGCTCTGAATACCGCTAGACAAATTTATTTTGTAAGTAGAAATCATTGTTCGAACAATAGTCGTAAGATAATTGTCGATGGAGACAATGCATAGAACCATTTTTGAAGAAACGCTGAGTTATGTAAAACTGAATATCATTATATTGTTATGAATTTGAAGTGTTGTAGCACAGGGTATAATTCCCCTTGTTAGGAAGATACTTTTACTGACATTTCAATTGGATGCTTGATGGATGTCAAGTCAATGACACTTCGAACATGGCGAGTAACTTGATGACATTTAAGCGACTTGGCGATGAAAATTGTGTGTATGAATGTTTTTACATATAGATAAATTTCTAGATGATTTGAGTCATCTTTGTGAAGAACAAACAGAAAGGTTCCATCAGGATGTCTTCGTGCTTCATATGCGTGTAAGAGATCAATGATACCAAATCAGGTGAAATATACACCTATGAAGACCGATTACTGCTGCAATTTTTAAAAAGAAAATTTCACTGGACGTGAAGAAGCAACAGAAGAAGTGTCTTCGCATGCATTAATCGAACCAGTGTACTTAGTTTTCATTTTATTTGACCTAACATCATCGAGTGTTTCAAGAATCATTTTTTTATTTTTATTTGCCAATTCTTTTGATCATTTTTATGTATTTTGAGCTGTTTAAATTTATATCTTTTTATACATTAATATTGCTCTAAATTTTATTCTCTAGATTACATTTGATATAGATTTAAACTGTTTTATCTTCTGATTTCAGGTTCAAGTTTATTTTTTGCATTGATTTAATTGAATTACTGCTTTGAATTGAAGGGGGTTCTAATAATCTGTTATATGATTGTTTTAAATATATTACTATGGAAATTTACTTTTTTAATTTCTACTTTGTCCAAAAATTTGTCTTTATTCATATCACAAAACGTTGCAAGTCTCAAAATCAGAAACAGTAAATCTCTTTAAAATCAATGAAATCAGTTTCAAACCATGTAATTGGAACCACCATTTAATGAATAGAAACAATTTGATTTGGTTCGAATTATTGAGAGTTTAGTAATTTCCTTTTGATATTTTGAACTTATACAGAATCCATAAATGTATGAATGTATTTATAGAATCAATGCATCTGTTACTAAATACCGATATTATAATCTAAAAAAGAAAAAAATTATCAATTATAAAAAAATATTTTGCATATTATAAAGTAATGTTGATCAGATTTATAGGATGTTGCCAAAAAAAGAGCATATGGTCTTTAACCCAATCAAATAGTTTTTTTCCAGCTTTTCTTCTCTATAAAAAGTACAACTTTAAGGAAACATTTTAAATAAATATCAATTAAAATTTTAAATAAATAACAAATTGATCAAATTCTGGCCGAATGCAATGTTTCATTTTCTTAAACAAGTTTACTTTACCCAATGGGAATAACTAGGTTATGTGACAAGAAATTCTGAAGTCCTGAAAGTTTTAAGTGGCATGATTCATCTTTAGTTAATTCATTTTATAGGCTGAAACGTCAAATCGATGGTTCATCCCCTGAAAACAAAAAGACCAATGTCTTGGAATAGATTCCTAAAGTGAATTAAATTAGTTTTATTTTGACACTAGCAATAAATTATTTACACTTTTGTTGAATAAACTAGATAAACGGTTCTGCTAATAATAGCATATATTGTTTAAACTGAATCGCTGTGGGCAAAAGTTGTTTGTTATAAAGGGTTTCGCTCTAGAATATTTGTGAAATCTCAAAACAAGCACAAACAACGAAGAAAAGGGGGAAATTTAATCCATTCAAAGACATCTGTTTAGAATTTTTCTTTAAACTTTCTAAAATCCAGAATAACTTCCTTTGGTTGGGGAGCATGATTTCTATGCACTGAATTGCAAACATGTCTGTAAAGACATTTATTTTTGCCAATGTCTTTTGGAAAAACTTATTTTGTATTATGGTTGCGTGCATTTGCAATAAAATTTAGTTGTTTTAAACAGAAATTCTGTCAAAAAATTATTGTTATTTAAGGGTAATTTTCGAATTTGTAAAATATAAGTATTTTTTTTATTTCTCCTATATGATTGATATAAAAAAATTAATATATTTATTTTTATAATATTGCTTCGTTATTTTTAGAACTTTCACTTCCATTTTTTCGAATGCATTTAAAAAAAATTCCAGTAAAATAGCATTGAAGCAATTTTTAATCATTGTACTTTTAGAAAAAAGAAGATAGTGCATTTGAGTCAAATTTTTAATTTCAACCAATCAGTGCAATTATGTACTTTTCCAAATTTAGTATTTCATTCTCATCATTACAGTCAGAAATTAAACACACAATATAAACCATAGAAACCAAAAAAAGGAAATTTGCCTCTGTCTCCCTTCTAAATAGCATCTAAATGAATCATTTTAACCTAAATGAGATCTCAGATATTCGCCTCTAGAGGGCGACATACGTCACGGGGTAGAAATATCGCTGAAACGACTTTTTTCTTCTGATGATGAATTTGGGTTTTTCGCCACAATGATTCTTATCAAGTAATAATGGAAGTAGGAGAGAATATTTAGAAAATTTCTACTGGATTCCATAACTGTAAATTTTGAGTTGAATCAAAATGTTCAAAATGAAAATTTATTTGTTTAGTGAGACTTAATTGGAAAAAGAGACATTTGATAAATATGAAGAAACCATTAGACATCATACTGATAATTCGGGATTCCTTTTGAGGTAATAAATGATTACAAATGATGAAAACTATTATTTTAAATTGATTTAAATAAACATTGTATTTCATAACAATTTATTAATTACATTACTTTAACTCTCTCTGTTAATATTCAGATAATGAACTTAAACAAATAAAAGCTAGTCAAAAAATAACACAAATTTCGAGAGTTAAAATTAAAATTATGTCCTTAAGACTGATTTATTTTGTACTTTAAATGTTCAGTAAGGATTTTTGCACAGAAAAAATAATGGTTTGAGAATGATTTCTAATCTTAGGTTATTATATGGTAAGATTATAGTAAAAGAATTTAAAATTTCTCATGCTCGTATTCATTAGGCGGAAAAGGGACAGTAAGACTTATAATAATTTTTCACTTAAAAAAAAACTATCTCGATCAAAAAGAGAATATTTGGTACTGAGCGATTGTTTGCTAAATTGGGATCTTTTAAACAATGCAAAATAAAGGGAAAGAAGGACCAGGCGAGATATCCTTAAACAATTATCAAACATTACAGCAATAAGGTACGTGTCATTATGAATTGTATTTCATGATTTGCAAAGGAAAGTGAAAAACCTTCAAAGTTCCCAAATGAAATTTTCAAAATTTGGTGTTTTTATTCGTAATGAAGACACGAACAATCCATTCAGAAATTTAAAAATAGCTGTTGAAAGACAATATTTGTATACTTTTGAAAATAACTAGGATAATTAATAATATCCTTTTCCAATAAAAATTAATTGTGGTGAAAGTTTTTCTTTTTCACTTTTCGAAACGCAATATGAATTTTGGAATTCTGCTACGTAAGTTATGCTGATTTTAATCTTACTTGCCGAAAACTATCAATTATGGAAAAATGCAAAATCTTCAAATTATTGAAATTGCCCTGAAAAAGCAGACAGCACTTGAGGTACAAAAATGCTTCATTATATAATTGCGGGTTATCTTTCTAGGGGAATTTAGAAGAAATTGATCCACAAATGTGTCTCGTTTGGAAAATAATTTCAAATATTAACCAGGAAGAAACATGAAAATGTTTTTCAAATTCGCATCTGTCATTAGTTTTTGAATGAGCTTGAATAAGCATCATTCATAGCTAGGATTGTGAACCAATACCAAATAACTTTTATGTAATACGATATCCTTTTTATACCCATCTTCGACTGTCCTATCTAAAAAAGGATTTTTAAGCATAAATAGAGATTTATAAACTGTTATCCATAAATTATAGTTGTATATATTAGAAGCAAGATGGTATAGAATGAAGGGGAATCATTTTAGAACTGAATAATAATAATGAATTAAGACAGCAGAACTTGGGAATATGTTCGAAAACAAGAGATACCATTAAAACAGTTTTAAAATATGTGTGTATAATCGATAGATAAAAATGAAGATTTTTTGTTAGAAGCATCGATTTCAAAATATGCAACCTTTACAATGTTGTGTATTTTTATAAATTTTAAACTAATATAATCCATTTTCTGTTCCAAATTGACGGGAGATAATATCCTTTGACTGAAGTCTTGTTTCTTTGTACAGTGTTCCCACATAAAAAAATGGTGGTTTTGAAAATGAGACAATAAGCGAACTATTCTAAGCTATTATTGATCAGACTAATGAATGAATTTAACAATCTCAAATATGTTCAGTATTACATTTTATTAAGAAATGAAGCTATAACTTCAGAAGTTGCCACTTATTTGGAAGCAATAGGAAGTAGTAAAATAAGACCTTTGAAATTTTCACCATTTTTAAAAGCTACAGGAAGGAAAAAAATTAAAAATCAGCGCAAATGTTGGTAATTGAATAGGCTCAAATTAATAGATAATTATTTATCCTTATCCATTTCATTTTCTAAATGCAGTGTGGCATTTCAAATTCATCAGAGGAAGAATTTAAAGTGTTTAAAAAGCGGGGAAGACGGTGCAAATTCGTGTGTATATTGATGGTATTCGATTCATTCAATACAATGAGGTTCTCATCATAATTTTTCTAAAAAAGGTAAGATCCATAATTGGTTAATGAATTACGGACCTTGAATCTTAACTTAACGATAAATTTCGCTTTTATGAAGATATATTGTGGAAACATATTTATTTCTTTAAACGAGAAGATTCCAGTTAAATCATTGAAGCACAAATGAATAGCTACACTTCAGTTTAAGATTTTTCACATACAATCCTACATTCCATATAAGAATATTAAAAAATGATGAAGCTGTCATATGCATTTGCCCCTAATGACTATTTTTAGTTTCTTTTTTTTTTTTCTTTAGTACGTTAAATTATTTTCATGGAATTTGCAGCAGTTTTCCTATCAATGAAAGCATTTGAATTTGGAGCTCGATCAACCAATGACACTGGGTTATAAGAAGAATAAGTAAATTACAAAAATTACTTATTCCATTCATCAATTTCCAGCAAGAAAAACTTGCCTAATTTTCCATGAGCAAGTACAATATTGTACAAGTATTCAGTGGATTTCTCCAAGTTGAAATAAAACATTTTGTCAGTTGAGCATTGTAATATTCGGTCCAAAGTTTGATCCAACGGATGATTTGTCAGGTTAGATATATGTTTGCTAATGGGAAATATTTCCATAAACTGTTTAGCCACCTGAGAAAATCACAGGGGAAACTCTCTCCTGTCATAATAAGCACACTTTAAAAATTACAGACCAATCATTCACAGCTAACCGAGGGCTAAGAATCTTGCAAAGCAGAAGTTTTTACTCTTACTTACAGACCCCACAAGACAGTTCGTAAACAATTAAGCGCCAATGTTGTATTATCATGGAGCCACAAGAGCTCATATAATTCCGAACACTGCCAAAGTTCCAGTAAAGAAGTGCCTGAGCCTTTCCAATGAAGACCATCCTTCCAAAAGGTGATCTCGGAAGTGAAGAATGGTTGCATTTGTAATCCAATGTTTTGAAAAGAACATTCAGTTTTTCCTTCATAACAGGCCACGCCATTTTTAAGCCTCAGCCATTTTAATGAAAATTAATTGCACAAATTCATGTGGATTTAAACATGAAGATTTGATTCTTCAATCCTGTTCCATTATCTATTTTTGTGAAATCTGAATCAAAGACATAAGAAAGCGTTCTCTTGTCTTTGTTGCGTTTCAGTTTTGGGATAGAATTTTTATTGTTTTGAGAAATTGATTTCATTGATAATTTATATGGGGAAAGAACAGTTTTTAAGCCGCAGGGAGCAAATGACATAATTTTCATATGGAAAGGCGTACTTTCTTGCTTAACATAATAAAATAAATAATTGAATATCTGAAGCCAGAATTTCCTCGATGAACCTTAGAAATGTACTTTGAGTTTTATTAATATTGCTTTGAGTATTTGTTGATAGAAATTTAATCAGCATTTCTCCAAAACATCGTTATTTTTCCTCAACTAAACTGTGTAATATCCTGACCTCGCCAGAGGACATACAGGAAATTTGATGGGGCCGCCGAAGAGCAACCCCGAGTAGTACGAGGGAACAAACGACATTTGATGACATTGAACTCTTACAAACAATAAAGAACCCTCTAGAGAAATCACATATTGGTATAGAAAACAATAAAAAAAAAACTTACATTTTACATTACATATTAAGTTATGAAACATGAAGAATGCCTAAAATACATTAAGTGAGTGTTAGCCTTTTACATTAAAAAGAGCTAAATACAAAAGATTTTTTCTTTTTTTGCAAAGTAAACAATTTTAGCTACAAATTCTATTTTAGCTTTTTTTCACCTTCGAATAGCTCCTCGGAATCCTTCCTAGCAGCGGGCGTTTTATTAGGTTAGCAGAAGTTCCGTTTCCATGACTGTTGTGTTGGCATTCGAGTCAGGCAGCCGACGGATTTTTTTTCATCCCGCAGCTGCTAAGTGAATAATTGAAAGTCCCCGGCTTGCTTTCCTATTGGAGTGATTCCAGTGTTTTCATTGCACGAGATTTCTTTCTCGACCGTCTTCATTAATCTCCCGAGCATTTGTAGGTGACGGTTCCGGCGACACTTGATCAATTGTTCGATTCCCACCATTCATCACCCGCGCGGGTTAGACGAAATAAATATTTGAGTGAGAAAGCGCAAATTGTTCCTTCATACTCTCTGTCTCTCCCTCTCGAGACGATTGGCGATAGACTTCAAAAGAGCCCCTTCTGCAAGCGTCTCCGATTCGGGACCAAATGTAACCGATTAAGAAGGATTATTTTACTGAAAGAAGTACCGCGAAGGCCTTTGCTTTATGGAAACAATCCCGGAATTACTTGCTAACGTGGAAACAAATAGCTTAATAAAGCTCCCCTTTCACTTTTTCGTATATTCTCGTTTTTTGAATGTAGCTTTGTGGCCTTGTAAAGCTATCTGATACGCATTTGGGACCTCTTTATTTTCTTACCTATATATCCAAAAATTACATGCATGTAAATTTTTGGTCTCAAGATTTCATACGGAATTCATTTATCTAGTGATTTGCATTTGGAATTCAGTTATGTTTGCTTATTCACAGACAAACAAATAAATATAGATAAAGACAAACAAATAAATATAAAACAAGCTGATGTGTTTATTTCAACGTATCATACCTCTACAATCATCTTGCAAAACCGTTTAGACTCGCGGTAGCCTGTTGATAAGGTATCGGCTTCGTAACCGGAGGATTTCAGATTCGAGAACCGATTCCAGCGAAGAACCATCGTGTAAACGGTTCTGATGCTCGTTAAATTCGTCGGGGCCAAACGACCTCCTGCTGGTGTGAAGAGCGGAGTGCCTGCTCAGGTGTCGTCATCGTCATCTGACCGCATTTCAAAATGACGAGGTCTGTCCCAAAATAGCCCTAGTGTTGCTTTTAAACGAGACTTAATATAACTAAACTAAATTCAAGAGGAATAATCAACGTGTCCTGTTAACTGTCATCAACCATTTCACTCAATAGAAATTCATGATATTTAAAGATCAATAGGAATATATTTAATGATCATTATATTTAAAGATCAATGTGGTTTGGAAGCTTTGAGAGGGGGGCCAGCTCAGGTGTCGTTCTCGTCATCTAAAGGTGGTTCACCATGACGAGATCCGTCCCAAAATAGACCTACTTTTGCTTTAAAATTGGACATTAATGTAACAAAACTAAAGTAATTGGGAGTCCGTATTGTTTGATTATACACAGATAGACAAATAGACGTAAAATAAACTGAAATGTTTATTTCAACGTATCGTACATCTATAATTCTCTTGGGAAAACGTTTTCCAAATTTCTTACAAGTTGATATTAACACAGATAAAGAGACTGAATGGTTTCTTTCTTTGCCCGAAGGTCGCTATATTTTATTCTAGAGCACCATCAACGTTGTTAAGTATTACAATTAGATTTATGTATACTTTGAGATATACGTAAATGGTCAAGCCAATGTAGTAGGGAAAAGAAAAAGATTTGATATTAAAAAAAATTAATTTTTAAGTCATTTCATTAATTTAATGAAAACTCAAAAATGAATAGTCCAAACTCTTTGTTAATTAAAGCTTCTCCATCATTTGAGGATCTTCTAATGTGATAATGAATAGAATCTTCCGATTTCCTACTACTACGCATAGTCGAGATCGGTGCCAAGCTGTATGTTACCTACAAATGATACAATAAGGCATTTAAAATCAAAATTTAAATGTGTATACCGCATTCGTGTGTAACAGAGTGCATGATGAAATCTCGATAATCAAAAAGGTATAATACAATGAGTCTTCTGAAAAAGAAATTTATCGCAAAAGCATTCAAAATATGCCAATAAAAAATGTTATATTCAAAATAAACTTGATATTTTCGAAGAGTTAAAATAACTTATTCTCTCACCCTGGAATCATTCATCTGTTTCGATGCACAAAAATGAAATGTAAAGATCTAACCCAAAAGAATTTTCGATAAAAAAGTAAGACAGAGAAGATAAATCTTCATCATAGAAGAGAAAAAAAAATGTAAAAAATCAAAAAAATTTTCTTGACGTGTGTGCGCTCCTTGTTATATGTCACGAGTCTCTGCCTTTCTCTTCTTTCTCGAGTCAAACATCCTTTTCCGAATCGGATGCTTCATCAACTTTAATTTCGTGCTCTTTACAGCCAAATGATTTTTATTTCCTTTTTTTAAACTCAAAAGATCACACTGCCATTTGTTCGGAAGTATAAAAATTCAAAACTTTTTATTCTGTATTTTTAATTTGAATTGGAAACTCCGATAAGAAAATAAATGATATTGTGAAAGTAACAAGATTGATTTAAGAAAGAAAAAAATCTATAAGTTGTACAAAAACGTCTTCAAATTTTTGAGATAAATGTAATGTAACATAGTTTTATAGATTTGAGAATGTTATTTAGGATGGTTAATTAGTTTATTACAATTTTCTCTAGAATTTGAATATAATAGTTCCTAATAAGTTGGAATTTCAATAAAGTTTTCAGTTCCATTTCCATCCAACTAAGCGGCTTTTGCTTGCATTACTTATTCCAAAGGTCAAATCCTTTGATATTATGTAGGATCACACCCGCTGCTTTCTTACAAGAACACTTATCACCTTTGCCCTGATGAGCATTACAAGCCAAATGGCCAGCAAGAATGCAGTAAAATAAATATTTCCCTGGATGTTTTTGATTTTGAGATTATAGAAGAAGTGTTTCACCCATCCGTCTTTTGAGGATTCCCTCCAGATATATTGCCATAAACTCAATATATTTCCTTCAGTTTTAATTTAAGCGCAATTTTTATTGAAACTAAAATTATATTTTTTATGTAGAAATTTTTGTTATGCTTCCCATTCCCTTATTATCTTACAAAACCGGTGTAAACTTTCATGAATAAAAATTCAATTTTATATGAGCAATTTATATCATTCTTTATTATACGATGACATTTCTGCAGACAATCGCTTATGGATAGAGTATGGTGTTTCCAAAAATATTTCAGTCATTTGATGAGGATCAGTTTCCAATGAGATATATACGCTTATGTTCCCTGCTTCCTATATCTTATAAATTTCAAGAACTTTTCAGCCATATTCAGTTCTTGAGAGGATCATTAAAGACCTCAATTACGAAATCTCCTGGGATATCGATGAATTCATCGTAGCAAGAATTGAAACATCGCTTCGTCGTGTGACTATCATCCTAAAATATATGAATATGTGTGAAGGTTAACGGCAAAAAATGTGTATGAATTTCAAAAATTATATTCTTTATAAAGAATCAAATATTTATATACGGCATTTTTACCATTTTATAATTATGATGATGTCAAATTCTTACTTTCAAGCCAGTACTCTACGAAGGAGCAGAAGTATAAAATTACAGAAAACATTTTGTAAATTTGCCTGTAAAATAAATCTGAGGAAAGAGGGAGATGGCTGTACTACTGCCCTTTATTCAAACTTTACCAAAATAAAGTTATCTTTACTCGTGGTTTCAGCTCTACTTAAAGATAAGATAAAGATCTACTTAAAGATTTCCCAAAGATGTTCTATTAAAATTTTAGGCTTTGAATAATATGAACTGCACATTTTTAAAATGCTCTTTGTCATTTGATAGACTGAAATATACGATGAATTAGTTTACGATCAATTGAATAGTGTATGTATTAAGCAATAAAACCAGAAATGTGCTGTGCTGAATCCTGAATATTTGGAAGCATAAGTTTGAATTATATCTTAACATTTAAAACAATTGTTATAGATAGCTTATCAAGTTGAAATAAAAAACTATTATTAAAATGAAGATAAACTATAGTAGAAAATAGAATTAATATTATTAGAAAGAAAATGTTTGACATTTAAGATAAAAAAGAGACTATTTTTGTAAAATAATTTTTTGAAAGATATGAACATCTATTTCCATATGTAAGTAAGTCATAACAATTATCTATCTGGCGACAGTCAAGAATATCTTTGTTCTCAAGTAGTCTGAAATTTGTACGATGGTTTGTTCACATTTGACAATTGCCAGTTGATAATAAGTGAGAGCGATTTCTGTGCCATGTACATCAGGGTTTCATATATATATACATACATATATATATATATATATATATATATATATATATATATATATATATATATATATATAGAAGTTGCAATTGACTTTACAGTTTTGAATCACAGCCTTCAAAAAAGCAGAAAAAAAGACAGTCAATGTCTTTGCGGACTTGGTTTTAAATTGATATAAACCTACGTTTTAGATTCTAAATCCGTGAATCAAATTTTATCTATATAGCTTTTTACATTTTATAGTTCTAGCCCTAATTAATACTCGGACAGCCTGTTAAACAGATTGCCACGGAATGGAAAGATTAGATTCCTCTGAATGCTCTTTGAAAAAGATTTTAAAAGGAATTTGACAGTTCCATTTAACAGTTTATTTATGTTTAATTAAGATAGAAAAATATGGGTTTCCGATCAGAAGCTTCTTAGAAACTGACGCTTTAACAGCTTTTGAAACAGCAAAAAGAATGCAAGCATATAAAAATGCAAACTGATTGGTGGTAAATTTAGCATGTTGTTGCTGTGACTTACGGCACTTTACAAGCCCGCTGACAGTTATCTGACAGCAATTTAAGCCGAGTGAGAGTCTCATTTTTATCAGTACCGCCAACTAGGGCCAAGAGTACGACTTAGCTCTTCATGAGTCCCATTTTCTTGCACAATCCCTTTTTACAGGGGGGTACATCCACACACCTCACAGACAGAACACAGAAGAACAACCACGCCCTAACCGGGATGCCCAGATAACAGGAAAGACGCTCTACCCCTAGGCCAGGGTGCTGGCAAATTTAGCGTGTTTACACATAAAAAGAAAAATAAATTCTACTAATGTAAATTTTGTTCGAAATTTTATCGCAAATTAATTGAACACAATGTCTGACACGGTAATCAATTTAGTATGATACTCACGATAAAACAAAATAATCATATATATATATATATATATATATATATATATATATATATATATATATACACACAAAAGAGTTGCATAATTTTCGCATGAGGATGTTAATTAC
Source organism: Argiope bruennichi (assembly GCF_947563725.1). NCBI lineage: Eukaryota > Metazoa > Arthropoda > Arachnida > Araneae > Araneidae > Argiope > Argiope bruennichi. Next base: position 101,750,737 of record NC_079161.1, read on the forward strand.
ATATTTCACGTGATAATTTTTCAAATGTTTAGATCAGGAATTTGATTCATTTAAATGTGCATAACCTAATTTTAATAAAAATTGCATCCATTGTTTTCACATCAATTTCATTCGTTCTGGAAGAAAGTAGTAATTTGCTTACTTATTTATATTAATTGTCCTAATTGCAATCACGATTGTATAACCAAGCAAATCTATTATGTAGGATAATTACTTATACTGCTGTACATTGAATAATGCAGAGCAGGCATTCAAATACAGCTTAATTAAACGGCATTTCGTATTTATTACTCGTATGGCTTATGTTTACTTATTTAGAATATTATATCCGAGGTTCAGTTACGCACACGTTATACTCACAAGCTAGTTTAAGTTCGGATCCAACTCTGGGTTAAATATAGAAATATAGAAAACTAAATATACATCAATCTTTTTTTTTTAATATTTGAAAACAATCAACAAAAATGTTATAGATTTTTTACTTATTCATTAAAACAGCAGCTGGAAGTTTTTTTGATAATGTTGCGGTACCGCCCGTTAAAAAAAAATATCCTGAGATTCTTATTTATTACGAAATTACTGTCGCACAATAAACCTATTAATGTCTTTTCCCCTATAAAAATCTTCTTTATAAGTGTATGAAATATTTCTTCATAAAAGAGATCTTCTCTTATATTTAGATTTACACAAATTGGATTTCAAAATAATTCTTAGTTTCGAATACACACTTGAATTCGTCACATTAAAATAGCCCGATTAAATATAGCAAATAATAACTTTGAGTAAAAGTTTAGGGGCTCTATGTAACTGAGAGTTTGAATTCCTAAAGTTAAATGAGAATTCCTGCTGCTTCAATATATTTCAATTTATTATAAGGCTTTGAAAATAATTCTTATTATACATTAATAAACTCTAACAAAATAAAACAAAAGTTATCGTTTTTAAAAATATGAATTTTTATATTTTTAATTTACTCTTTAATTCTTAATTTAATTTTTTTTTAAGTAGAAACTCTTAAAAATTATTATGCCAATCGTAGGAGCAAAATCTAAAACATTACTGTTCCAAATTTTCCTCATTTCCGTCAATTATTTTTTAAGGCATGTAGCAATAATGAAAATCTTTCCGAACATCATATTTTTCATATTTTTATGAACATTTGATCTTTACAGAAATATATTCTGACAGCACTAAAAATAGTTGAAATGGAATGGAAAGAAATTCCGTTTTCGATCATTGCTTTAATTTAATTATTCTTTCTTTTTAGAATAAACACTAAGATCAAGAGAAAAAAAGAGGGCATAATGCGCAATAGATTCTAATCTGATTACTTTTGAAATGATATTCATTTGGGACAAATGCGAACTGATTATTATTACGGTATAATTTCAAAATTTTTAATTTATTGAAAAAGACAAAAGCAAATTTTTGTACAAAACTCGAAATGTATATATTGCGAAGTATATAAATAAATGAAACATGATTGAATAAAATGCAAATGTAATTACTTCAGAATAGAGCAACTACTTGAGAGTGAATACTAAATATTTAAAAATGATTTACAATATTGTTGAATGGAAATATCAACATACAAATCAACAGTATAATACTATTTATATTTGAGTTAAAAAAAATATTTTAGAAAATAAGCATAAGACTTTTATTTTTCAGCTCAACCCTTTTTTAATTTAAACATGTTCCTTAATAACAACTGCTTCACGAAATTTTTGATTACCTTAAACAATAGGCTTCAAAAATACTATTTATCTAATATTTATCATAATTAAATGCACAAATAAAAGCATGGATTTTAAATTTTCACTTAATATTCTTTCATTGCTGAAACAACCCCTTAAATATTTTTCTTGCCTAGCTCCGGTTATTTTTGAGCATATTTGTTCAAAATTTTGTGACTGAGAATTTTCCATTGTACAGAATAGAAAAAGATTAAAAATTAGTGGGTCGCCACTGTGAAATTTGAAGATTATGTAAATGTAAATGTCTTGATTGTCCTTTATGTGACTGCAACCTATATATTTTTATGGAAGACATTTTCTCAAACTGAATGACATTTTTCCTTTGTGATCGTTTTTATATTGCATCAAAAATTATCGGAACTCGTCTTATTACTTGCAATCAGTAAAAGTTTAGAAAAATGTGCCATTCTATTGGTGATCATATTGCCATTAAAACCGTAAACTGTATCTGTTTACGAAACCTCCGACATATTTATATTTGCATAGTTTCAAATTTTTGAATTGCCATCCACTTAATGTTGCCTGTTTTTATTGATTTTGCACAATGAAGAAATACCCAGATATGAAATTTTAGAGAAATCAGTTCCAAATGCCTGGTGATGAATAATTTAAGACTGTTTCAATATATGCAAACTTTGCAAATAGATCAATTTATCAAGATCATTCAAATGTACATTTCAGTCATTAGAAAAGTTACTTTGATCTAAGAACGATCATTTTGAAGTTTTATCTTAGAAGTGATGCATAATAGCAAAGATTTTATTTATATATTTAATTATAAAATAAAATAAATAATAGTTAAATAATATTTTTAGATATATGTTTAAAGTAAAAAAAAACTGTTCTAAATGTATTCAGTATTAATAAAATAAGTTTAAATCAAAGAGTTTTTGAATAAGCTGAAACAAGACATTGTCTTATGTTGTCAAACATTTTTTTTATAAATATAACATCAACTGAATGAAGCTGTTAATCAATTGAATAAAGCTGCATATCCCGTCAAACGATATTAAAAATATTTTTTTTTAAGAATTTCACTTTTACTTAATACAGATTCTATCAAACAAAGAATTAAATAAAAATAGTTAATTTATAGTAATAATTATAATCTTTAGTTCCATTTCATTCAAAAAAAGATGTTTTATCTAAGTCTAGTGGCAGTGCATCACGCACACACATAGAGATATTTTTGCATTTTATTCAATATAATTTTTTTTAATTCATATATTTCACCCTACACATGTTGCATAGATTTTCGATTTTGCGTTGCTTTTTTCTTGAAAGATCTCGCAAGACCCGTCTGTCCCAAATGAAAATTCGCTTCAAATATAAGTACTGTAGAATCAATAACACTTTTATCGATTTTTTTACCCAGACTTTTAAATTTATTTTAAAATGGAATAAAATAACCTCACCTAAAACAACGTGCAAAAAAAGTTTTACATCCCGTTCTATCTTAGCATTTTTTTTTTTTTTAATACCAGATAAATTTTCATAAAATTGACGTGCACTTCCCATGCCTAAACACAGGGGAAACGAAAATCATGTTATTTTGAATGTTTTCAGTTATTGTTATATATCTTTAAAATTATTTAAATCGAAGACGGATAAAATTTAGAATGACTATATTTTAAGTCATATTTCTGTGGTAAAATTCAAAATATTTTAAAGTTTCAATTAAAAAACGTTTAATTTATAATTTTAACAATTAGTAAAAAATATAAAACAAAGTCATATTTTATGTGCGTTGGCGCTCTACAGGCCAGGTCATTTGACATACAGCTACCAAATTTGGTACATGTATAACTTAGAGGTCGGGAATGTGCACCTGGGGTCCCGGTTTTTGAATTTTTAATTAGAATTTTAATTATTAATTAAAAACTAACTTTCCCGCCAAAAAATCTTTCATTTTCCCCACCGCCAACTTTCTCGCCAAAAAAATCTTCCATTTTCCCCACCGCCAAATGAGTAAGGCTTCAGTTTTTTTTTTCTCTCAACAGTAATGAGGCTACGGTTAAAATTTTTAAGCGGATTATTTCAAACGCTTCTGTTTATTTTCTTAATTTTTTATGCATTTAAAATTAAACATCGTTAATAAGTCGATCTTTCAGATTCATTCTGAAGTATTTTTCAATTAAAATAATACAGAATAAAGGAAATTAAAAATGTCTAATCTGCATAGCGTTACCCAAACTGGCGTAGAAAAATTCATCCATTTGCGTTACCGTAACTGGCGTTGAAAATTCATGCATGCTCATTGTGTTCTGATTGTTGACATGACAACCACTATCAACGGATGATTTAAATTATTTTTAGGTTAGTTACACGCTTTTGTAAGTAAATTGTATTTATGTTAGTTATATATTTTTTGTATATGCCTATAGTTTTAAGTACATCGTTTTTTAAGTAGTTTTTTTTTTAACCTGTTTTCAATGATTTAAATTATTTTTAGGTTAGTTGCATGCTTTTGTAATTAAATTGTATTTATGTTAGCTATATATCTTTTTGTATATGCTTATAGTTTTAAGTACATCGTTTTTTAAGTAGTTTTTTTAAACCTGTTTTCGACCAATTATTTTAAACGATTTATTTTATTTTCTTAGTGTTTGATGCATTTAAAATGAAACATTGTTAATAAATCGATCTGTTCGTGATGAATCTGAGAAAATTTTGTTGACAAATTCTTGAAATATTACATAAATTAAGAAAGATATTCTTTAGTGCCCATAAAGTTTAAACGCTCAGTGACTCTGTTACGAGTAATCATATTATTAAAAAAATGCTTTGTTTCAGTAAAAAATATTATTATATTAATTGCGGATTAATCATTTACTCTTTAATTTAAAACATAAATTCTACGAGAGGTAACAGAAAATTAGAGATATACATATTACGTTATGACTGAAGGCCTTTATAATATTATGAGTGAATTATATGACACTCATAATTTGAAGTTTTAAAATATTTTGATAAAGAATCTATTAAAGTTGGAATTGCGTAAAATATTTAATGGCAAGACCGGAGTTTAACCCCCTGCTTTCGCAATTTTTAAAAATCGCCAACAACGGTCTTGCGAAATGTTCAAAAGCAAAGGAGCAGATGTTCAATTATGGTGCATAATAAAGATTCCCAGCTTTGGCGCGTTATCGCAACTTGGCGAAGAAGGAAGTTAAACTCCGGTTCAACCTATTTAATTATTAAAATTTAAATGAACATTAAGATTGGCGAACCGGCTGGTCGCCAAAGGCGGCTAATACTTATATAAAGCTCAGTGTGTGTGTGTGTGTGTTGGTGCTCTACAGGCCAGACTGTTTGACCTAAAGCTACCAAATTTGGTACATGTATACCTTGGAGGTCGGGAATGTGCTCCTCGGGCTCCTTTTTTTAAATTTTTAATTATAATTTTAATTATTAATTAAAAACTAACTTTCCCACCAAAAAAAATGTTTTCATTTTCCCCACCGTCAAATGAGTAAGGCTTCATTATTTTTTATTTTTTTTTAACAGCAATGAGGCTAGGCTTAACATTTTTCGGCCGATTATTTCAAACGATTCTGTTTATTTTCTTAATGTTTGATGCATTTAAAATTAAAAATTGTTAATTAATCGATCTTTCAGATTCATTCTGAAGTACTTTTGAATTAAAATAAAAAAGAATAAAGGAAATTAAAAATTTCTAATCTGCATAGCGTTACCCTAACTGGCGTAGAAAAATTCACGCATTCGCGTTACCATAATTGGCGTTGAAAATCCCCGCATGCGCATTGAGTTCTGATTGTTGACAACGAATACGGACTTGGTTTTGAAGGCTTAATATGTTTTCGACAGATTATTTCACACGATTCTGTTTATTTTTTTAGTGTTTGATGCATTTAAAACCAAGCATTGTTAATTAATAGATATGTTCATGATGAATCTGAGAAAATTTTGTTGTCAAATTCTTGAGATATTATAAAAATTAAGAAAAATATTCTTTAGTTCCCATAAAGTTTAAACGCTCAGTGACTCGGTTTTCAGTAATCATGTTATAAAAAAATGCTTTGTTTCAGTAAAAAATATTATTATCTTAATTGCAGATTAATCCTTTCCACTATAATTTAAAGCATAAATTTTACGGGAGCTAACAGAAAATTAGAGAGATACATATTACATTATGGCTGAAGGCCTTAATAATATTATGAGTGAATTATATGACTATTAAAATTTGAAGTTTTAAAATATTTGAATGAAGAAGCAATTAAAATGGAAGTTGTTTAAAATATTTAATTATTAAAATTTTAACGTGCATTAAGATTTTCAACCCTGCTGGTCGCCGAAGTCGGCTAGTAATAAATACAATCAAAAAGTCACCATCATTTCAAATATATTCAAAGTAATAGAAAGTCTTCAACATTAGTATTTCAAAATATCTTTTTTTTTTTATAATTCATCCATCGTTTACTCAAAGTTGAAAACTGTTACAGGCATTTGATTCCATTTAATCTGGTGAAATTAGAGTATGAATTTAAAACTAGATGTTGCTATCCTAAATTTATTGCGTTTAAATCTGAAAAACAAAAAACAAAAAAGTGTTGTTTGAAAATCATAACGAGACTACTACAAGCGGGATACTACAAGCGTTTTCAATTTTAATTAGTATCGGATTAAAGAGCATTCTCCGAATACTTTTCTGAAGGATTGTGCCAATTATAACTTTTGTGCAGGGTATGTTCCATCAATAATTTGCATTTTTTGGAATGGAAATTAGATATTTCTCTTATAAATCATTGTGCCATTACTCATTTTAGTATAAAACATTTCGATATTATTTGAGCGTCATTAAGATGGATGCTCATCAGATTAAAATTCTAAATCATTTTCAAACAAAATACTACAAATGTGTGATACTATTTATTAGAGAAAAATGATTTCATAAACAAAATAATATAACTGTATACATTAGGAGTACAGTTTGAAGGGATACTAAATGGAAAAGCTGGCGCTGAATTATATGTCATAGACAATAAAAATTCAGTTTCACTTTTAATATTTTTTCTAATACAAATGCAACCCTAAATATTCTATTTTTTATTTGTTTTGTGTTAAAAATTTCTCTACTAAAAATTGCAAAAATATTTGAATTTCAAAAAAATATATATTTCTATATTAAATTTTGAATAGTATGTTTTCTGACATATATCAGAAAATGAAATCGATGCTTATTTCGAAATGTATCGAGCCCACATCTTATTTTCCAATTTTTCTAGTTACGGATTGTATGTGAAACAGCCTTCTAAAAATTACATTGCAACAAAGTAATGATATAAATTTGACTTTTTCAACTTTTACAAAGGCTCCCTTTTATATTAATACATTTTGTTTATTTGTCTTTTAATAATTTATTGATATTTTTTCTAACATGGAATACTAGGTTATTACACAAAATGTTTTTTTTTTTTTGTTATAAAAGGTAAATGATTAATTTTTCAATATTCTTAGGTAAGAGTGCAAAAATCGAGAAATCTGAAAACTGTTAAAGTCAAAATTCTCAATAAGAAAAATCGAATAAAAAGGAGTAGAAAATGAAAATTCACGTAAAATTAAAAATAAATACGTAAAATTAAAAAATATAAAAATTTCTAAAAATGCACAATTTAAAAAGGACCCTCTTTGCTAAAAAAAACATAAGATATATTAAAGTAAATGAGGAATGAATATTATAACTCATTAAATTGCCATATTCTGCATTCAAAATACTGATTATTTTTCCTTATTCATTAAAAGAAAGAATTTTTCCTAGTTGAGTTTCCATTGAAAGTGAAAGTGAAAATAGAATCTCATGCATTTCCGAGGAGGAATCCGTTATCGCTACATAAAGAATATATTTTTATTTTGCTGATATATATATTTTTTAATTTTTAACTTAATGATGACAAATATGAGAGTTTAACATTTATGTATAACTGGAATGATAATTCTTCTGTAAATTTCTATTCCATTTATTACCTTAACTTTTTTCCAATCCTGTTACTTAAAAGTCATTCTCGAGCAACGAAAAAGGAACGTAAAGAACAATTTTGATTTATGAATATAATTCAAATATTAGTAGATTTAATCTGAAATGGTAAACCTCTTCATAATAAAGAATGATAGTAGAATTATGTGCAAATGTATTGAATCAGGCTATTGTCTCAGGATGGTTATTACTAATGAAAAAATATATTTTTTGTGGAGTGTTTATAAGAAGTCACAACTATTATTGCAATTGAAAGCAATAAAGAAATCAACCTGAAGTGATTGCTGATGTATAAGTCGCAGTCGAAAAAAGTTGACATAAAATAACAATTCAAAGTTGATACATGCAATTTGGTTAAAAGTCAGTTTATAGTGAAATGATTGCGATCGTATAGTATGGCGATAACCACATTCCATCTTAGGTTCCAGCAAAATCAGCATAAAGAGAAGAAGCCAATATTTGAGGTTGACAATATCCTGAAAATCACATATAATTATCTTTCTTTGAACTTTAAATTCTAACCAAGGCATTGTAAAATGCAATATCGCCATGTAATTATCAAAGGGATAAAAATGAATTGGATTCGAATTCGACTGTAAAGTATTAAGGGAGTTTATAAAAATGTAAGGAATTTGAAAATTTTGAAAATTTTTTTAATCGATTTATTAGTTTGCATCGTCAAAGAGTCATATCTGCAAACCAATTTTGTATTTTGTTGAGAAAAATAATAATATCAAAGATTTTTCCTGTCGATACTGCTACATTCATGGGTGGCGGAGTGGTTGGCTGTACACAAGAAGAAGAATTCTCAAAGATTTTGTGAGTATAAAGCGCGCAAAATATGAAATGCATTCTACGCTTTTCACTCTATAAAATCATTTTAAGCTTATCACATTTTACAAATTTTATTTATTTTTATTTTGTCATCCATTTTCATCGAAGATTTAAATATATTTAAGCAGAGCGCGAAATATTTGCTGCCTGAAAATTTGAATGGGAATTGAAACTCTTTTGTACTGACCACCAGGGTAAGTCAACCATCTAACTCTCCGACCCGTCCTAAGGCACACGGATTTAAACCATAAAACTGAATGACCGGACCGCCGCAACAGCAATTGGTGGGAACTGTGGTTGAGTCCTAAGGGACGTCACCGGCCACGGTACAACCCTCCCCGAAGGAAGTACGTCCCGTCATCGATGGGAGGAGCCAGATCCCCCACCTATTATTGTACCCTCCAGGGTGGTGAGATCCAACCACCTGACCACCAGGGTAAAGGAGAATTCCCTATTCTAAGATGGAAATTTGTGAAAGCATAAGCCAAAATTATTCCAACATGAGAAACAATTCATTAACACATTCATTCTGCAAAATTAACGTTAAGGCGATTGTTTGACAAATAAATTAATCTTCTATAAATAGTTGTTGCAAATTCTGAATTCAGTTTGTAAGTCCGTAGATTAACTCTCAGGGTAGTTTTCGAAGACTAAAGGAAGAATCAATTTAAGACATTTTATAACTCTTGGAGGCATCATTACTCTTCAGAGTAAAACGAAAGGATATCCTGAAAATTATGAGACTACTTTAGTCAGTAGACAGGTTCCAGGGAATTTTGGGGGGAAGATCAATAAGATGTATTGCAAAATTTCAGTAAAATTTAATCCCATCAACAGCTAAAGTTTTGAATTTCAAGAGATTTATTTCAACAGAGAATAAGTGTAATCAGAAGATTCACATCATAATAAACGCATATATATAGCAATGTACCATAATAATGATAGACAAGTCGTTTTGGAGTTTTATTTGTTATCTTATATATAATGGATTTTGTTCATTTATCCTGTAAATTATCCTCATTTCCAAACCCAATATATAATATCATTAAAATCCTGTCAAATTCACAATATGATTTCCTTTTCATGAAATTTCTAGTAATTTGAATAAGTTCATTATGGATACTTTACAATCTTTTTACCTTAAATATGATATGATTGAATTCAAATTTTAAAATTATTAAGTCTATTGGCTATATACTGCATGTATATATAGATAATTTTTCTACCATGATAAAAAATGCTTCACGCTTCATTCGATCTCTAGAGGTTAAATGTAATTTGAAAAGCCTTTTTGGTAATATGTCCTCAATACGGAAGGATTTTCAGAAATTAATTAGCGTCACAATGTTGTGAAAAAGACATTTACATTTTCTTTAACATATTGATAAATTTGTTTTTCATTTATATTTTTACAAAATCTTTCCGAAATTTATTATATTTTTAAACATACTTTTAATGTTTTACAGCGAATCTTTTAACTGTCAGTTTTTGATTCAGCGTTTACACACAATCGACAATGTCAAATGACATTTTTCATGTGCAATATGACATAATTATGAATACATTTCGAAAATTGTGTAAACACAGTCACACAAACCAGTCCCGAAATTTAAAAATGCTTCTACATTTTAGATTAGAAGTGCGAATCTCTTCAATATTTGAGACCCTTCCTTCTATAGTTTTCATTAATCCAGTGTTATATTGTTCACAATGTTAGCAATCCTGGATGAAGTACACTTATTTTAGAATCAATTGTTTGCTGAATGTGAACTCACACTTCACAATTTTTCATTTATTATATGTATTATAATTGATTAGGCCTACTCAATACACAGTCCGATGATCTCTGAATTGAAATTATACGTAAATAATGAGTTTACAAATGTATAGTAATTGTTTTAAGCAATTTTGTTTACACTTTATCAATATTGTAAGATCTTATATTGATAGAGACGATTTTTCTATCATCACTCATTTCAAGAAACCTTCTTCAGGTAATTTTTACTTTGATAATACTTTACAGGATCTCAAGTAGAGGATCAAGTATCAAGGATCACGTAAGTATTGCTTTAAAATAGGAACTCATTTTTTCTTTTAAATATCTAAATGAATGATGTTTCTTTAAAAGTGAATGGTACCCACTGTGAAAGACATTCAATCTCTACTAAAAGTAATGACGAATATATACGACCTAATACCTATCACATTAAAATTAGAGTTGATCTAAAGTTACCAACTTAATAATCATACTTTGGAAGGTAAAATGGTGCTTTTTAGAACAATTTTTTGGTACTTTCAATAGAATTTTAATTAAATGAAAATTACACGAACATTCTGAATTTTTCCAGGATGACTTTGGAAAAAATGACTACAAAATATGATTTTTATGCACAATTCAAAACAAATTATTTTTTGATAATATCATATTTCTTTAATTTTTAATCAACATTTAAAAAATAGTGTAGCATATCTTAAAACAATATATTTCTGTGTTGAAATGGAACTCAAATAATTTTCACTGTTGATACGAATATTTCATCAAATTCATATTTTTTTCTCATTGTTGATGATCAAAATGATCAAATGAGGCCACTCAGGCCCAAACGAAGACACACGGAAATTATGAATGATCCACCAACACAGCATAGCCAGGAACTACGGTTAGTCCTTATCGCCCGTGGGAAGAGCGCCCCATTGTTGGTGGTGTGGGGAGGAACTGCGAACTCCACACCATTTCTGAATCCCCTAAAATGTCAAAAACCAATCACCCTAACGGATATCATTCCCATATCTGAGGTACTCCACCGGAGAGAAATGTTGTTCAACATATGAAAACTAGATTTTTTTATATTAATCTTTTTTTTTAAACATCAGTGTAAATCATGCCTTTAATAAAGTTTTTGAAATTATTTTTTGTGCTTACAATGTTGTCAATTCACGGTCAAGTGTCAGGTACCAAACAAACCGCTTCTGTCCCGCAAGGGTTTTGCGCATGTCGTGATGTCTGCAGATAACATTGACGAAACCATTGTTTAGTAAATATTAAACTGGCCGATCAATTATTAAAAACTCCTGATTTTTTTGACGATATTATTTTGAATTATTTTCTCCAAATTTTCTTAGTTATATAATTTTATTTCTTATATTAAAATTTTAATTAGTATTTTCAATGGAATTATTGTTTTTGCATAATTAATTAACATTGCTTTTTAATTCCTTTGGTGCCGCTTTATTCTTTCCTTTGCCATATAATCCCCCCTCCTCCTTTTTTTTTTATCCGAAGGATACATTTTGTCAAATGACTATGACAGTGTTTTTGAAAAATTACATACGTTCTTTTTTACATATTATTTAAATAGTACTGAATGTTGAATCTTGTGAATATAGTTTCCCCAGTTAGTTATTTTTAAAAATAATTATTACTTTTTGATAAGTTAATATTTTAAAGTTTACTAATAAAATTATTATATTTTTTTTTCATATGTAATTACTTTTATAAATATTGAGACTTGAGTGTTTCCAGTTTGCTCAGAGGAAAGAACATGAAACTCAAATAAGTATATATTGAATAAATTATGTTTACAATTTCAAATTATGAAATATAAAAGGTATTGATACCTTTTTTTTAAATCTATGCAACTTATGAATATATAATTTCATTTTAATTTGTAGAAATCATTAAAGCAAAACAAACAAAATCACACTTTCATAATTTTTATTTACACATTACAAATATATATATATATATATATATATATATATATATATATATATATATATATATATATATATATATATATATATATATATATATAGAGAGAGAGAGAGAGAGAGAAAGAGAGAAAAAATATATGTGATAATTATTTGAAAAAATATGATCAAATGTATGTTTCAATGCACTCGCTAATTCAAAAAACTAAAAAAAAACTATTTACTATTTTTTACTATTTATCAACATTTATTTTTCTAGACACTTAGAAATAATATAAACACAGTATGATAAGAATGTCAATCTAAATGATGAAATCAATTTTATTCAACAGAAACATCCTAGATACTAAAGAACAGTTTTTTTTATCACTAATAAAACATAATGTTGAATAATATACTTTTAAAGCAGAACATTTATGAAATTTTTTTAATTGCTAAAGTTACATTGATAAAAATTACATTGAATGAATATCATAAAATAGAACAAAAACATCAATACAGTAAATTTAATAAACAAGAATAAGGTCATGATATATATATATATATATATATATATATATATATATATATAGAGAGAGAGAGAGAGAGAGAGAGAGAGAGAAGTTAAATAGGCTATAAAGAGGAGTTGAAAGAAACACTTTTATGCTTTCACAGAATTTTATATTTCAAAATTGATATATTAAAGAAATATTTAAAAAAAAAGTGAAACATGCATGTAGCAATGAAGTTGGGAATAAAAATTATATAATAAATGGTGATATGGAAATTGATTTTCAATGAAAAGACCTTTATTTATTAAAACAGAAATCACTGAGGTGCACAGTGTTATAACAGGATATTATGATAACAGTCAATTTCAGTTTAAATACAATAAACTATTGACATTTCAGTTTTAACAATAGAAAAGTTGTTTGATATAAATTCAATTTGAATCCTTCACAAATCTTCAAATGTAATTAGAAAATTGGAATATTCGCTTCCACCTAAGTTTAGCATTATAGCAGTTGTTATTTTTGCAACAGGAGTTTGTTTACTTACATTAATTAAATTTAGATAAGATTTTGTCAAAAAATGCAATGTAATATTCATGTAGATATTTTAAAACCTTCTAAGCATATTCAAAATTATCAGAAATTTCATCAAATGTGAATAAAGTAAATTAGAAATGCACTCATGTTTTTGTTTGATTGTTTTTGATGGCAAATCGCTTACCGATTTCTTTTTCTTCGAATAGTTTTTCTATCAAATTACTGGAACAGCTATATTTAATAAATGGACACACACTAAATGAATTCTTTAAAATGGTCGGAGCATATCACCGACTTCGAAGGCTTGAAAAAATCTATACCAAAGGTACCAAACCTAGGCAGGATTGTTGAAAGGAAAATAAGAAAACATTTTATTATAACAGTCACTCTTGTGTTTCGCATTAAAACATCCATCAGCAAGCCAGTATTTCCTCTGTTAACACATAATAAGAGGAAAGAAAATGATTCAAAAATTATAACTTCAAATGTAAACCAAAAATCCACTTCATACTTGGCGGAGAACGTTAATGGCAGACTGATAGACGAAAGCGGTGCGGATGAAACTTAAATGCCATGCGCAAGTACATGACATGTGACTTTTATGTCACATTAATTGACCCCAATAAGATTTAAATTCGGAATCTAGCAATGCAAAGAATTTATAAAAATGCTATCATTTCTGAGTCTTTCTGCACTTTTCTGCGATATAATTAGAGGCATAGAAGTATAAACAGAAAATAAGGCAAATGCACAGTGCAATGAACAGAACGGTACAAGGCTTCTTAAGTAGAATGAGTTATATGTCTATCAACATTTGAAGTTTCGAAAAATTTTACCGTAGAAGAACCTTAGTTGAAATTTTAGTAATAATTTACCCGAGAAAAAAATACTGGTTGCCAAAATCAGCTGATACAGAAAAAAAATAGGCCTTTCTTTAATTTGCAATCCTTTAAAATTTTCCATTTCTTATTTAGCATTCCATTCTTCCTTATTTAAAATCAAGCTATCAAATAATGTTTTCAATGTTTACGCTTTGCTAAAGTATTTATTTCAAGCCACAAGTCCACTTAGCATCACTTTAAATACTTAATGATGACAATTTCTCATTAATCATATGACGTGTTTAATTTATTCTTCGGTAGTAGATTAGTTATCAAGTATGTCAATATTAATTTATACAGCAGCAAAATGTTTTAAGGAGTAAAAAGTGTTTAGTAGCGATTCGAAAAAGGTACCTTATAGACTGGACTGTCTCATGCACTTAGCTTTCTGCTTTAAATGATCGCTTCATTTTCAGTTTTTTTTAACGACGAAAAAGTCTCTTCATTCAACCACCAAGCTATATTTGTAGGATTTGCTTTTCACCCTCCTCTGTCATTTTTTTTTTTACTTCTGGTGGTGGTTGTGTGGAATCCACATTAAAGAACTTTTTTGCATCATTTTCTTTTCAATATTCCCCATCCCTAGGTTAAACTGTTACTTTAAAGAGAAACAAAAAATATAAATAGTTTTTTTTTATTACCGAATAATTAGAAAGATACTTAGCAAAACAACATTGAAGAAAGAAAAAGGAAAAGAGAAAAAAGGGTTCAGAGTTATTTATTTAAATGTTCTTATTTATCTTTCTTACTCAAGAAATAAAACAGAAAAATCTCTCACATCATTTTATGCGATTGCTTGATGCTTAATACTTTCTGTTGTGCATCGCCATTTGTTTTCCCAAGGTATTTTATTCTAGCATATTTCACTGGTAAATTGTTTCAGTAAGTAGGCTATTATTAAATATAAGAAGGGAATCTTTTGTTCGGTTATTAACTTTCCCTTTTACTGTTTTGTTGTAACAAATTGGATTTTTTATATCTTAGATAGTCGATGGAAAATGTTTTAATTCCATCTACATATACGATAAATTATAGTATTGTGCTGATATTCCATCAAAAACTATATTATGAAGCTGTTCCGAACAGCATTAAATATATATCTTACACTTTAAATTTCCCAATTTTCAATTTTCATTCTTTTACCTACCATTATATTGCCTTTTATGAATGTAATGTAATTTAATCATTTAACTCCCGCTTTATAGAAAGTTTAACAATCAATAGCTTTTTTCGAGGCCTTACTAATATATGCATTTTGTGTTTCCTGGTAATCATAATAATCCGTTTTTAGTGTTCTTATTTTTTCGCGAGGATACATATTTGAAACATACGTTTAATAGACATATTTACTTTTTGGAATTTCTGCTTGTTATTTAGTTTTAAAACTCAGCAAACACTGTGAAAATGTTTCGCTATTAACATAATGCATGAAGTTGAAAGCTCTCAAAATAATTATATTTGTTTTGTAACACTATTGTGATCTAAATCTAATTTCACATGAACTAAAAATGCTTTAGATAACTGTAATAAAGAAAGCAAGACTGTCGCAGTCATTCCATATGATTCGGATGCTTCATACCATTTTAAACATAATAAAAAATGATGAGAGGAATTTGCAAAAGAATAAAGATTCTACAAATGTATTTAAAGAGTTGGAACAAAAGCATAAAATGGTTTGCAATTATTATAATATATAAAAATTTTTCAAAATAAAGTTGATATTTTCAAAAAATCAAAGATCCACTCCTAGTTATTAAATCATTCGTCCCTTTCAGTGCCCCTAAAATGAATTATAAGGAATTCACTGAAAATTATTTTGGGAAGAAAAATAAAAACATGTTTTTATAAATTTAATTACAAAATGCTATAAAATTTTTGATTTTCTCGTAATTTATGATACGAAAAATACAAAAGTGTTTTTCCCAATTTCAGTTATATTATCAGTTAATTAAAAAGTAGAATTTTTTATTCTATAGTTTCAAAAAATTATTATGAATAAATGATTTTTATATTATTTAAATTTTGAAAGTGAACTATTGAGTGATGCTAGTTTGTTTTGCGCATTTTTTTAAAATTGTTATAAATTTTTCAATACTTTTTCGCAACTGATGAAGCAACGTTCGCTATTCAGATATTCAGTGTGAAGCCAACTTTCATAACATAACCTTTAATTTTAAAAATGAGTAAATTTTTTAAAAAAATTATTTGATTCTTAAAATTTGCCTGTTTACTTTTTCATCAAATTCGATTAAAAGTATCAGATATTGTATTATTTCAATATCATTTTCTGAATTTATAAACGATTTTTCCCCGAAACTTTCAATTGTCATTGGAATAGTATTATATAAAGAGAGATGATAGAATAATGTAAATAGTAAGATTTTTTATCATGAAAACTTAGTTAATGCTGTTAGCTGTTAATGCTAACATGCTTAGTTAATGCTAACATGCTTAGTTAATGCTAACATGCTGTTAGTTAAAAATTCTAGACAAAAATTATAATCTAGATAATCAATTTTCAGGAAAGGCAAACAAAAATATAATAATTGAAAGTTTCATTTTAAATTTCACAACAGGTGTATTTATCATGATTTTATCTCTGTATAATACAATGGTATTCATTTTTATATTGCAATGCATTAATTCCATAAGCCAAACACAAAATGCTCTAAAAATATTCGTGAGAGCAATATTTAATTAATGGAGTAAGTTTTACGCAAGACTCAAATGATATGACATACATCGGGCTTGGAATAACATTGAATATAAAGCTTAATTTTAGAACGAAGATTTCACAAATGTCTACTGATACATCTATAAATGAAATTAAGGCCTGAAAATAAATTTAGGTATCCGAATATCAAAGAATTTAGACTCAATTATACAGTAAGTCATATCACTGACTCTCCGACCGGTCCGAAGGCACACTAAATAATACTGAATGACCGGGCAGCCGCAACAGCAACCCTGGCGGGAACTGTGGTTGAGTTCTAAGGGCCATCACCGACCACGGTACAACCCTTCCCGAAAGAAGTATGTCCCATCATCGATGTGAGGAGCCAGATCCCACACCTTTTTGTGTACCCTCCAGGGTGACGAGATCCAACCATCATACCGGAAGCATCTCATCCTCTTTCCGAGGTGCTCCGCGAGGGTTTCCATTATACAGTAAATCAATCCTTTATTCATGTAATTAAATCAATTTTATAGTTCGTAAGTTGGCGTGGTGTGAAAACTATGAGAAAGGAATTCCTTCTCAAATATCACACTCGCTCTCTAACCAAATTTAAAATTAGAAGAACCGAACATTTCATCTAGTGCAAATTTTTCTAAAGCTTCAAATTGAATTGTTAAGACATCTGACGGATATGAAGAAAAAAAGAAGCACGTTCGAAACTATCTACTTTCCTAATTAACAAGATTCCGTTAAAAAAATTGGAATTTTTTTTTCCGATTGGAAAAAGAAAAAAAAAAAAGATTTCATTACTGCTCGGTATCACACTAAAACAATATATTTTCCTGCGCATGCAAAAGAATTCCAGTTCATTATTTTTTTAATTCCGCAATACATAGTTCATCTTTTTAAGAAGTGCAACTGTCATCCAGATGACGAAAGTAATATTATTGTGATTTCTTTTAAGTTTAAGACGTAATGATTTTACCAACAGTTTCTTTTCAGACATTTTTCTTCACCTAGAGACATTCGTAAAGTCAATTCATTAATATAATTAATTTTGAATTTCTTTAGAATAGCTTTTAGATTTTAAACATGTCATTTTACAATTTGTTTAATGAAATATATAACTCTATAATAATTAAGCTACCAAAATAACAATAAAAAAACCATGCGTAAAACTTGGAATCCTTATGAAGCAAAGTAAATGACTTCCTATTTCTCTTTTCTATGAATATTCGAATCCGTGATTTGTTCTTAACTTTTCAATAACTGAAAAAATTCGAGAAAGAGCAGAAACAAACAAAAAAAAGTCCATCGCATCCTCTGTGATCCGTGTGCGTGATAACATTCTGACATACAACAAGGAAGAACACAATGCATTTACAAAGAAAACAAAAACTTTAAAAACACACTCAAAATATTCGAAATAAAAATATATATTTTGAATACGAAATAAGCCTGACATTTTTCAAAGACTTTTTTTCGCAATTCTCGAATCATTTATCTCTTTCCGAGCTTAAAATCGAGATGTAAAGAATTCATGAGAAACAGTTTTCAAAGGAAAAATAAGACAGATAAATCCTCAGCAAGAAAAGATCTAAGCTTTTTTTTTCTAGTGTGCTTTGCGTCCATGGTATCTTGCAAGATTTTATTCTCTTCTTCTTTAGCTAGTCAAATATCTTTCTTCCGATTCGAATACTTCATCAACTTTAATTTCACGCTTTCTCCAACCCACTGATTTTCGTGTCTTGAGCCTCTCGTAACAGCTCTCTCCGCAGTGGGTTTAGAAATAGCAAAAGTCAGATGGGAAACATTTCTTCCGGTCAATTTTCTTTTTTTTCTCCAATTAACTTTGATAAGGAAAAAAATATTCTTAGTGAGGTATTTTAGATTTCAAAAGTGTGATGCAAATGAAATAGTTATAGAACGTTTATTACAAGATATAAAATGAAACTGTAACACTTTATTTTATTTTCTGAAATCATTACAATTATAGATGAACTCCTTTTACTTTGATCTGTTATCTTAAACTTTTGACTACCAACAGAACAAATACATCCCACTACTCTTTTAAAATTAGCTTAAGTAGTTCTAAGTAAAAGTTGTTTCTTTTGGTGGGGGGAGGGGTGTATTTGGCCATCATTTCCTAGCCACGGGTGTTTAAAAAACATTTAAAAATCGAATAGAAAAGTTTAATACAGAAGCTATTATCATCCTTTTCTATACGATTGTAGATAAAAAAAAATTTAAAAAATTGGTAGTCAAAGGGTAAAGGACAAACATGGGTTTTTAGCAATTACCTGAAATTTCAAAAACAAAAAAAAAATATTTTCGATTACGAAGAAAACGTCTGAAACGACTCCGTTAGCTGCATTTAAAAATTATTTTTGAGGTGTCCACAGTAATTTTAAATAAATCTTAACAGTTGTACTCGGTGACTTTTTTTTGCTCGATTTGCTCTAACAAAGTAATGGTGATTAAGACCAACCTGTTGAATGCAAGGGGATCAGGGAAACACTGACTAGTTATCCATGAATAAGAATTCGTTTGTATTCCTAACAAACAAAGCTGAAGGGCACAAGATCAAAGTCGTTTTTTAAAGTATGGAAAATTATCCGCTATGCAGAGTATAAATATTGCCAACATAATTTGATAGAATATTAGAAATTTTGATGCAAAAGTTTCCCGATGCTATTCTATTAAATATAGACAAACATCTATTTGCTCCATCATGATTCGATGAATCATTTTATCTAACACTTGAGGATTGCACAAGATAATTTTTAGAGTTGAATAAATAAAAAATCCAAATCATGAATATAACAGACTATATGTGGAAATTTTCCCTATATTAATAGTAATATTACATACATACGATTTTTTAAACCAAACTTTTTAACTTTAACTAACATACGACTCAAACTTTTTATAATACAAAGTTTCGGCTAAATCAAACGGAATTCCTGGCCGCCATAATAACTTACATATTTAGTGTTTTCGCCTAACTTGTCACAAGAAAATGTAAAAAAATGTAGATTTATAATTCATTTGTTAATTAAAAATCTGGTTTACAACTATAAAAGAATACGATTAAAATACCAGAGAAATAAATTTTGCTTACACTATTTGTGAATCTGGAAACTGAGAGATTTAATCTTCAAATGTGCACTATGCGTGCCATATATGGATGTCGGCTGATACTTCCTGCTTTGCTAAATCAGAGCGATTGTATACTCCGTTTGATAGCTTTCTTTCAATTCATATTTTGTACTTAATTCGTAACACGTAAGTGATATATTACATTTAAAGCTTTTCAAAGCTTGTTACAAGTAACCAATAGGAAGCTTTTAATATTGTTTGCCATTTCTCCATAATATGCTTCTTTTAATCAATAGTTTTTCGTCCAAATATTATGAAAGATAGTGAGATGATAATTTATCTGTATGTGTAAAAAAAATCCACAGAAAATTTGATATTTTATTCTATGTATAAACGATATGAAAAAAGACAACCTACAATCTGGTTCAGAAAATAGAAAAAAAATCCTCCAAAGTGGTCTTGTCTTCTCGTAACATTCTCCTACAAAGGGCTTATCCTCCTTCCCTGAACAAAATGTTTGGATTTGGGTAAGACCGCGACTTCCTTGATGTCACTGGTTAACAATAATTACGAAATATTTATCTTTGGCCTGAGTCTAGCAGTTCTACTGGATCGAGCAGGAGAACATGTATTTATGACATCTTTTTCCCATCCGATTGAGACCAAAATTTGAACAAAACTATTGTTGTAGACATCAGAAGACAAACTGCATTTCATTCATTCAAATAATTGCATTTGGAATAAATGTGAAAAGAATAGACTGATAGACAGTAAACCATTCGATAAATTTCGTTCCTAATTTGATAAGATTTATACTACAAATCCTTATTTTGTGTACCTATTTTATTTATTTTTTTACTTTGCAATTTTGAATTATCGTATTGAGTTATACTCGAACAGCTAGACAAATAGACTTCGTTTGAATGTTTCATTTATTGATTGCAACCTACAATTGTGGCCATAATTCCGTACATCAAAAATAATACTTCTATATCAAAATGTTCTTTCGTTTACATGTTCACAGATAGACGGACATGATGTCAAAAATGTGTATTTCAAACTCAAATATGGCAAAATATTTCGATAAGTCAAAGTCGCGAGTTCTAATTTTTTGAAGATTAGAATATTTTCTTTATACGTTATAAAATATTTACTTCCTATACGAAAAACCAAAACATTCATCCCATTTCAGTCTTTCCAATCATACTTTCTCTTTCCTAAATCAGACAGTGTTTTTTTTTCTATTTTTTTCACCTATCAAAACATATTTCATATTTAGATTATGAGTGTTATTCCTCAACTTACTTTCACAAATGAAATCAGTTTTTTTCCCTCATCCTTTCTGATTTTGTTACAACCGACGACTTTGAAGGAATCGTCTTTGGCAATTACTTCCGTAACTATAAATATGCATTTCATGATTTGTTGTTACATCTGGAATTGAAATTTTTATTTTCAGACGGCGGGGGGGGGGGGAGTCTTCCATCATTAAATTGGTATTTTTTTATATTTTTAAAGATTATTTCTATTGCGTATCATTTTTTTTATTTACAACTTTAAAAATTCTAAATGTGTCCCATATTGAGAGGAGAAAATATTTTAACTGTTTTTTTCCTTTACGGAAAGCAAATCAAAGCTTTGACTTCTTTTTACTGCTTTTTTGCGGTGTAATTTTTATTCACATACTTTGTTGGTTTTCATTTGAATATTTCAAATGAATGTTCTTCGAAATGCATTTCTTTAAAAATTAAAATAGCTTTTTAACTATTTATGCTTTAATTTCGGAAATAGATATAAATGTATTTACATTTCTATTACGAGACATCAAAGAGAATATTTTTGATTATTGATTCTATAAATGCCAATTTTTTCTAAGAATTTAGCTTAGTTTCATTTTTTAAATACCTCTTAATATGATGATATTTTCATGGTATATTTCTTTTAAGTAACGTTGTTTATTCTGGTTCAATAGATACTAAATTTATCCTTTTAATAGTTTTGGATTTTTTACATGCAGCAAACATATATTAATATTGGACTAGATTTCTATTTTTGCTTTCATACATATAACTCTACCCTAAAATTTAGGCTCAGTTATTTTTAAATATTATTAGGAATTAATTTTTACAGCATTCTTATTATATAGTTGTGTAATTTCAATTAAATCTCAAAAAATTGGATCTTTCAAATAATAACAGCAAACGAATGCGCATATTTTAGAAACACTCAATACATAATGAAAAATATTTTTTTTTCAAATAAATTTTCCCTATACGGTTCCATGTTTCAAAAAAATTCATAAGAAAAATGCATTTTTAAAATAATACGTAAGATATAACACCAGATTAGATGTTTTTGTACTTAAAATGTACCCTAATTTTTGTACCTTATTATCTGTATGAGTGTATCAAGCACTCAGAACTTGTAAGGCTCAGACAAGCATAGGGCTTGAGTTTCTAATGGCAGCCGAAATATTTCCAAATATCCAATGCAATATTAAATTTTGAGTAAAAGAAATAATTAACCTAAACTAATCCAATTTCTCGTTTGTAATCGTCATGAAAGTGAACTGCATGATACACATTTAATGAAATGTGCATTAATAATATAGAGAGCATGATGGCACCAGGAAAGATCCAGAAGTCTGCTCATGCAAAATATGCTTTTGAAGGGCGAATTCTTTCTTTCCAAGGTCATACTACCAATTAATGTATAATTTAGTTTAAAGTATAGTTTTCAAAAATTTTCTATTAAGTTATGTTGAAAACGCCAGCAATAACTGTAAAGTAAAAATAAATTCCGATGGAAACGTTTAAGAAACGTTAAGAAACTATTTTTGTAAGCAAATAATTTTTTAGAATATAGTAAAATATCAAAATTTAATTATTGCTTCCTAATTTATTCCAGTATCTTAAACGCATATAGAAACTAAAAAGTATTTAAATGATGGAGCTTTGTTTTCAAAATCTGGCTAATGGATGATATATGATGGCAGAAATATTTTACGGAGTTTGGAAAATCATACTGATTTTTTATATAAAGCAAAAAAACAAAAACAAACGTGGAATGAGTTTGGTTTCACCATCGAAGTAAAATTGCGATGATAAGATGTTTCATGTTAACGAGTTAAAGACTAAAACTTTTTATATCTCTGACAGCATAATTTCAACACTGTCATTAAACCATAATTAGTGTATATTTTTGTATTATTTATGACAAATGAAGCTTCAAAATTCCCGGACATATTCTTACTTGATTCATTCCTGAGGATATTTACAAAAAAGCACGTTTACAGAATATTTGTGAAATCCATTTAAGACATCACCGCAAGAATCACATAATCACTGCATGAATCTTTGTAGCTATGTCATTGCATTGGTGAGACTATCGAATCTATTTCTTACTACTACTTTGCGCGCTTACTTTAAATAAGAACTGAAAACGGTTTATTTTTTAATCTTTTTTACTATATTTCAATATAACGACTCTAGAATTTAAAGCTATTTATCATATAGAATTCTGTTTTGTCAATGTATTTTTATAAAATCTTATTACTTTTCCTTGTGTTATGTATTTCAACAATTATCTGCTCTGTTTTGCTATTGCACTATAAAAAGCACGTTCTTTTAAAGTTGCTGTTAAAAACAAATCTTGCCAAAAATTTTCTTGGCTGTTTTATGCATAAATTATCCTTAAAATTGTTCAAGACTGATGAATGTTGATTCACCACACGTATGCAAAAAAATGCATACAACCTTTTGTTTGTTATTAAAGCTATTTTTCGCTAACAGCCGATCAATAACATATTACCGATATGTTGAAACTGGAAAACAATCATTGCCGGAATATATTTACTGCCATTTGTGATGTAAAGGTAAATACATTAGGTTGACATCATTGGAAATAATTGAATAGTCGTTTATATAAAGAAAAGTGTGAAATAGTTTATACATTTTTCCTTTTACATTGAATTCCAATTCTTATTTTTGTTATCTAAAATGTATTCCAACCCTCTTTATTGTTAGAAAGCGAGTTGTCTGCATAAGTATAGTCAGTAAATGCTGCTACTGGAAAATAGATTTGCTAGGGTGGTTTATTTGGACAGTTCCTGTACACTATGTAACTTATGAATTATAGTCATAGATTTTAATATATAATATTTTAAACAGAAAGCTAACTACTTAAAATCTATTTTAAAATTTGCGGTTACTAATAATTTAGTCAGTTTAGTTTAATCCAGATGTGTACATATGAGATACGGAAATTCTTCACAGGTATCGAACCAAAATATGGGGAGCGAAATCAGAATAAAGAACATAATTATTTCTCCTGAATGCATATCAAAAATCTATTCCATTATTATTTACACAGCGTTTAGTGAAAAGTACAACTTACGAACAATCATAGTATGATATACGTGAATATTGTAAAACGTTTTAAGTCTGAAAAAGTTCTCAACAGAAAATTTCAGCATCTTGTGTTCAATCTTTTGCTTTGCATAACCATATTCTGAGTGGAAAATAAAAAATAAAAATTATCTGTCTGTCTATATTTCTAAGGATACCTTATGGATAAGTATTTTTAGCATTATTTCATTGCGGAATTATTTCCTGACACAGAAAACAGGCAAAACTTTTCCAGGCATTATATAAGATATTATTTTCGTTTAAATATCCCGTAGCCTATATAAACACCACTGTATATCATTTGATCTCATTACAGAATCATTTTTGCATAAAGAAATATCGTCCTTTATTAGGTTATATATATTCTTTCCCACAAATCGTATTCAGAGTCATAAGCAAATGAAACTACTTCGGCTGAAAGTTATTATACTGCTATGTAATGCATAAAATAAAACAGATATTCAAATATACATTAGTTAAGCTGTATTTCGCATTCATTATTCAAAAGGCTACATAATAAGCTATTTTAGAATCTGATTCAAATCCAATTTAAAAATCTATGTACGATTGTAAATATATAAAGTATGCATAATATATTATTTTTGTTTCGCGAATTCATTGAAACTTGTTGTATTTACCTTAGATTGCTATCATTTAATATTCAGGATTTAAGGTCTCAGGATACTATTTGAAATAAAACTCTGAGTTTAATGATAATATTTTTAGATATTTTAAACGGAGTTTAAAGTAAAAAGTTTGTGTTATATATATTAGTTATTACAATAATAACATGTAACACATCATTCACATGTTAAAGAATATTTTTCTGTAAATTTTCAAAATAGTATGTTGGGATAAATGAAGCACATTTAAGTTAAATTTGTATTTTTATTTTTTAATCTACTTGTATTGTAAATGCTTATAAAAAGAATTTTTAGAAAACACTAATTCAAAAAGTTCAACTTAATAATAAACAAATCAATAGCTACCATATATGTTCAAAAAGTGATTTGATTGAATGCAAATTTAAATTCGTGGAATTAATATAATTAATTGAATCTTGAATTAGCATTACTTTAAAAATATATGTGATATAAATATCAACGATTTATATATTTATCTTTTTATATATAAATATCAACGATTTATATATTTATCTCTTTACAGGTTTCTTCTTCTGTCATTGAAATACTGAATTACTAGGCAATTTCGATTAGAACATTTTTACTCTTTATCTCAATTATTTTGATTTTTATATTGAAATGTTAAACTTCTACTAACCAGGAATTTAATGCGAAATAGTCTAAATGTCTTTTGAGAAAATGACTGAAACTTGTATTTTGAAAAAAGTGACTGAAAGCATAAAATATTATTTTATTCAGAAATTGCAATGCACTCATTTCAACATTTTGCAGCAGGCCTATTTATTTTTGATATTTTCATTTAACATTTTATTAATATAGCTTACATAGCCTTTCTATTTAAAATTTTCGTATTAGTCTAATTAGTTGTTTTAAGTTTCTCTTCAACAATTCTGAGATATTTCTATCTAAAATTTTACTTATTATGAAATTTTACTATTCTTAATCATAAGTTTACTCCATTTCGATTACCGTCTGAAAACTAATATCGATTTTTTTAAAAATTAACTAATAGCTTTTATCGAATAAACTTAAACAAAAGTATCTGTGATACTGAAACTTACATAACTTGCGTGTTCATTGAACATTAAGTTCACTTGGACGAAAGTACAAATTTCAAATCATTTTTTTTTTGTTTTGAGCTTTTAGTTTGTATAATTTATGTTGAAGTTATAAAATGTCCTTCGCTTTTTACAAAACATGTGAAATTCAAAGTACTATATGTTATATTGAAATATTCTGCAGCACTTTTTCCTATCATACGAATTTATTTCAGACTTTTATATTCTCTCCTCTTTTTATTGAGAATAATTTCTCAGGAATGAAGTTAGATCCATATAATTTATTTTTTATGGTCTGATTCTTCGCTTTCCATTTCATATTTTAACTCTTTCTCTGAACTCGAAAGAAAAGTTCGATACAAAGTTAAATTTCCACTCGTAAATTTACAACAATGAAAATTACTGTAAGATTATTGTTTCATGCGTAGCATTTTCGAACCAGTCATCTGGTCCAAGCAACTATGAACTTTGCCTCAAAAAATGAAAGAGGACTCCACAGGGTTTGATTAAGTAAAGGACTGTAGATATGGAATAATAGAAATTTTTCTGAATTCGTAACACATATGAAATGAACTACTTAAGGACCAAACATTTCTTTTGAATTATGAACCAAAAATTTGCTGGTTTTTTTACTGTTAATAGGATACAATTAAGCCAATTTGAGTTATCTAGGTATAAAAGAAATTGCATGTATCACGTATTTTGAATCAAATCCGATTATACCCTTATGAGGTTAAAAAGAATAAGTATTATACATTCATGTATAAATATAAATTCGGAAACCGTAGTATAATTAAAGAGATTAAAAACAAGATAGAATGAAATAAAATTTATATTTATTTAAAACAAGAACAATTTGAATCGCTACCGCATGCAAAATGAAAGAGCTGCATAAAATTGTTAGAATACTGGTGTGTAAAAGATAATAATAAGAGAGAGATAATAATAATATCTCATTCTCTAATTTGAAATACCATATCTATTCCGTAAAGATTACGATTTCGAATTTTTTGAAGATGACAATATTTTCTCTTTACTTCATATACGATGAAGTAATAAGCTAGGAAAAAAGCATGAAATGTATTCTACAATTATAATGTTTTATAAATTCTGACATAAAATTTTATATTTTCCCCTCCCTTTTATTAATGTCAGTCCTTTTAAAAATTTGAATGTATTTAAGTGGAAAATGAAATATGCCATGTTTTCAAGACCTGATTCCGAATAACGTCACATCTTTCCCTGATCATCAGAAGAGAGAGCGAAAATCCTCTTTCTGAGAGGCAAATTCTCCAAAGTATGATCCAAGACTCTCTGACTTGATCCACTATCATTCACTCAAAGCAGTAAACACTGAGAGGATTCTTTGACAAATTGGTTAATCCTCTGTGAACAGTCGTTGGAGCTGCTATCTCCAAATTATATTTCTAAATCCGAAAATAAGCTTGCCTGGCAATTTGACCTTTGAGACGAAACAAGAGGAGATTTTAAAATATTCTCTCTTTCAGAGCAATGACGACTTTTGACAATCAAATAAGATTATGTATGGTTCATGAAGTAAAAAAGGATTTTCAATGCTCGTTAGAATGATTTTACATTATTTTTTAAAAGATTTAATAATGTAATTAGATTTTATTACAAATGGATCATGCAAAGATCTTATATTACTAAAAGTTAAGATTTAGTAATATAATTAGATCTTTTCATGAATTCCTTCATTTTATGATTTGAATTAAATATAATACTTGAATGAGAGAATGATTGTTCTTTTTCATGCAGAGAGGAAACGGAAGGAATGGATGCCTGTACTTAATAGGGGAAATACCAAGTTATGGATATATATCTCTTTGTAAGTTCTTAATGTAATAGAAATTAACTTGACACTGGACTGAATAAAATATAAGATTAGTTTTCTTAATTTTTCTATTAGAAAAGTGTATGTTTTGAATCCCAAAGAGAGGCGAACGCATATACTGATTTTTATTTTCGGGAAAGTTCGTCAGCATTCTGTTATAAGAAAATGCTAATCTATTATAGCATTCTATTATAAGCATTCTATCTAGCATTATATTATAAGAGAATGCTAACCATTTTTTCCTAAGTAAATAGAGCAATTTATTTG
The DNA here is from genome assembly GCF_947563725.1 of Argiope bruennichi. Lineage (NCBI taxonomy): Eukaryota > Metazoa > Arthropoda > Arachnida > Araneae > Araneidae > Argiope > Argiope bruennichi. The sequence continues at coordinate 101,778,949 of NC_079161.1, forward strand.
ACAGGATAAATATAAGAACAATTTCAAGCGATCTGAATTTTTTAAAATTATTTTTCTAAAACCTTTAAGTAATAAATATTATTTTAAATGTTCGTTCTCATGTTAATAAATATTCAATTGGATTATAAATATGCGAAAAAAAATTTTAAACTCTTATCCTCCCTATATACAATATGACTGCCATTGTATAAGATGCATCGTTTTCACATTCTTGTTGGTGACGATTATTGAAAACCATAAAATAGCAAAAGCTTTCCCATGAATGTTTAGGAATGATGACAAATCTATAATTATTTCTGAGATTTATAAGCATTAAAAGTAATTCTTTTGCTTACATATATATAATAATGCCTCCTGTGAGTCTTCGGACTAACAATGGACCAGTATCTGAATCATCTGAAAGAAAAAAATCTTTAATATGATGTTTTCGTTCTGAAAACCAAACTATTTAAGAGATACTTTAAATAAAATAATTTCAATTTCTGTATTGAAATTAAATTTTAGCTCGAATATTTTTTTGATCAGAACCAACTTTATGTTTTAATCAGAATTAAATATTCAGTCAGGGGATAAAAACAGACAAAAAAAAGGAATGCTGTTTCATTCATTTTTTGATTATATCACTTTGAAGAATTCTTAACCGTCACAACGAATTGTTAAACGTTATATAAAATGAGCTTTTCCATGATTTTTAATCTTTGAGCTAATGAATAAGTGAAATTAAGTGAAATAGAATGCAAGTCTTACATATTATATCATAATTATATAAATATCAGTTTTAATAATTAACTTCAAGTTATGTTTAATTAGAAATAATTTGTAATACGAAATGTCTCTTCTCGTTCGCATAAATTGTCCAGTATTTTTTATAAAAATGTTCATCCCAACATATGTCTGTTTATTGCACGATTTAAAGTAAGAAAATTCTTAGGGCTGAAATATTTTTAACAGTGAGTTGAAACTAGATACTGAATTGTATTTAGAGTGTGTTGTTGCATACACTTGGCTTGTCTTCAGTTCTACTTCAAAAGTTTGCTTCAAATTTTTTGAGCAATGGAAACTTTATTATCTTCTGAAGAGTCAATAAAACATTTATCACCATATGTTTTCCATACAAACACATTATTGTACTCCAAAGAATAACTATGCGGGAAAAGTGCATTAGTACATAAATTTTGCTCTCATTTTTTACTTAAAATTTTAAAATCACAGCACAAAATGTCGTTTAAAAGAAATGCTGAAAAATTCAAATGAAAAAAATCTTTATTACAGAGAAATTAGAATCCCTTTTAGCAAAACTGCATTAAAGAAAGAATATTAAAAGGAAAAATAAAGGAAATTTCAGTACTTTTTTTTTTATTTTATTTAAATGCATCTGTTTTTTTTTTTGTTTTTTTGTTTTTTTTTCCTCTCTCCTTCTTTTTCCTTACTAAAAACAATGATATCTCAAACTATTAACTGAAAATACTCCTACACATCATTTTAAAATATTGTCTGACTCTTAACATTTCCTTCTAACATTTTAAATATACTTTTCAAATATGCTTGTATACTTTTTTTTTTCTGGTGAAATTGATTAATAAAATGACTGCTGTTAAATGTAAAAGAAAAATATCTATCCTCAATAAATTCATATTTTCTTTTTATATATATTGAAGAGATAACTCCATATTTTATGCTCTAGAGATTCACCGTAGAATCTCATTTTATGAAAATAAAATTTGTAATTACAAAATAAGTTCCTCTATAATCTCAACAACAAATTATTATTTGTAAAATATTTGATAATTATTTGAAAAGTTGTCTTTAGCACAGCCATTTATTTCAAGATTTATGATCCTTCTACTTTTAAATTTTTTAAATTTCTAATCTTACTGAAAGTTCTACGGCATTAGCAAAAATCTGCATCCAGTTGAATTTGAATAAAATAATTTTATTCATAAAATTGATAAATGCAATAATATTAACTATTTAATATTTTAACTTGATAACAAATTCTCAGTTTTAAAACTGAATCCGTAAAATTGTGTTTATTTTCGCATTTATAAATATATTAATTCTGAATTTTATATTTATTATATAACTTTCAAACTATTTCTTAGTTTAAAATATAAACATAATCAATACATTTTTCTTAAAATTATTAGACAACCGCAAGGCTGATAACTATATTGACCTTCATTCACAATCCATTTAACATTTTTAGAAGCGTTGGTTATAATTTGAGCATATAGGTTCATAACCTCACAGCCATTTATATAACATTTCAACTAAAATATTGACGGCATTAATGAAGAAACGATGAACGATTTCACCAGTATCACGGTGAAGTATTAGTATCAAGCCAGATGGGGAGCTCATATTGCCGAAAGTTATATTTGAAATCAGCAAACAAAGGTTTTTTTTAAAGAAATTCATTCAAAAATGTAAAATAAAGAAACTTTTGGTGGATAACCACAAAAGGCTACTCCGATTCTATTCGGATAAATCTCATTAACTGCGACAGCATTTTCGGGAACTATGGGTGCTTCCTAAAGGTCCTCACTGGACACGGAACAACCAATCCCATAAGAATCTCGTCCCTCCATCACATGGCATAGTCAAAATAATGAAGTTTCTTTAGTAGAGCAGTGAGAACCAAAACCCATGTCAGAAGCTTCTCATCCCCATTTTTGAAGAGCCCTTCAGTGAATTATGAAATAAATTGCCTTTTTGATTTAATATTGTTTTTAATTTTTAATCGAAGTATTGTAGATTTACATTTGTGCTGCTGTAATTTTCTCGATAAGATTAAATATTTTTCAGAATTTTTTTAGGGAAAGGGTTTTTTTAATTTGATTCCAATACACTAAATTTAATTCAGTGAGTTAAAAAATAAAAGACGCTACTATCATAATTTTCCTAAAAGGACTAATTTGGAAAAATCTAATTGGATAATTATTTCCAATTTTATTTAAACATGCATCGAATTAATGAAAAAAATCTTCATCTTCAAAATAAGTCTTGTTTGAGTTATCAGGGTGTATTTTGTTTAGATCTATGCTGTAACGTAGTCTACATCTGTTGAATTCCGATGAATCCTTTAGACATTGAGGATTCCACTTAAGCAACTGTCCACCATTTTGACGAAAGTAGATGTTTTGCCTTGCAACCTCTCGAGGGCAAATCCGCTGGGTTCTTTCTCATGGCACATGCCTCCAGGATGCTGCATCACTATTTTTTATTTATTTATTTTTTTGATTTCCTGGACACGGCAGCGAACAAATACAGACCAGTTTTCCTCTATCAATGACCATGCCAAGACAGTGGTCGAATCACTCCAGAAATATTTTTCGATATTTTACCATCGAAAGGCTTCAATGATGGAATTTGCCAATCTGAAACCAATAAGAGCAGCTAAAAGTTCTATCCTTGGAATAGTGATCCCTCTGAAGGGAGTTACTCGGTACTTGTCAGCTAAAAAAAACACTTCAATTTTATCCTTATTTTGAATTATCAAATATGTCACAGCTGTATGCATCTTGGCTTCCATCGACAAAAGTATGGATAGCACAGTTGTTTAGATTTTTTTTGTTAATTTTAATGCACCTTGGAATTTCTATATCCTTCAAAAGTTTCAACTCCTGAAACCATTTCAAAAGTTTGTGTCGTAATTCATAATTAATCTCTTCAACCCAATCAATTCCTGTTTTCCAGGTTTTCTGTAACATAATTTTCGGACAGAGCATGGCTGTTGAGACGAAGCCAAATGGATCAAACACCTTGTGTACTATGGATAGCATTTTTCTTTTCGTCACCTTTTCAGCATTGATATCATTTATTCAGGTCATGTCAATTTTTAATGTATCGACTTCTTTATTCCAGATCAACCCCAAAACGTGAGTTCCGATTTTACCATAACTTTCATTGCTGTGTCCGGAATATTCCCATTGTCTTGATTCAAATCCTCCTTTTGACATAAGATCTTTTGATTCATGGATAAAAGTCTCTAACTCTTATTTACTTTCTACACTGGTGACAACATTATGAACGTAAAAACTCTGGGAAAAACTTTTTCTTAAAAAGCATTATAGTACTCCTCGCTTTACTTAATGTGGTAATCAATTACTGGCACTAAAAGTAAGGGGTTGCAGTTCATTCCAAACACTACTCTGGCATGCTGGAAATACTTAAGTTTCTTTTCCTTCATATTTTCCCACCATAGAAAACGTAAAAATTCCCTGTCTTCTTGACGAATACTTATTTGGCAAAATGATTTTTTGACATAGCCTATTACTCCATTTTTTTTCTTTTCTGAAACGTAGAAGAACGTCAGGAATAAGTTCCATCATATTTGGCCACGTTGCAAGCACTGGCTCAAAGATGGATGATTAGGCAGTATGGTCGATACATCAAATACTGGTCGTATTGGAGTCGTACTACTGCTTGATTTTATAACCGGGCGATGAGGTAGATAACTTCCCTAATTCGAGATATCAGCTTGTGAGACTCCTTCTATGATTCCTTCTTCAAGCTAATTCGAAAAAATAGCTTCATATTCTTGATACAAATTCATACTCACAAGTTTTAAAGTTGAATAATTCAATCGTTTTTTAGCAAAATTCAAATTATCAGGTAATGGAGATTTGTCATCAGCCAAAGGTAAACAGACTTCATACCTTCCATCAGTATTGACAGAAACTGTTTCTAAAAATGTTCTTCTTGTTTAGAGGTCAATTTCCTGTTTTAACTTTTTCTCAATAAGATCATTGATGCCGATTGAATCCATTCTCCACAAATTAGATGTATCAGCTTCATTCACAGACAGTGATGTAACTGTCATCGCCAAGTTTTCATTCGGAATATCTCCCTCTGGTACTTTTCCCATCAATGTCCAGCCAAGGTATATTTCAATTGCTACGAGACCAGATGATAACATCCTCTTGTTACCGGTCAGCAGTTTTTCCATAATGTCTGTTCCGATGAGGATGTGAACTTTACCACTACTGTCACTTATGTCAGACAAGAATATATTATCATCTTCTAATTCTTTTATCCAAGAGCCTTTGCAAACAGGATGGATATTTTCACAAATTTTTTCTTGGTCCAAAATATCAAAATTACAATCAAAGTTCTCATTTAAATTTCTTAATCGTATTTTGCAGCAGTCATGCAGAATCTCTTTGGTAGAAACTCCGCCAAAAAGAGAATGTACCAGTTTTTCTTGGCGCATGGCAAATATTTTATTTCTTTTGAAACATTTAAAAAAAATATATGATTTATGTGAAGCCGAATCTAAAAGTAATCGCACATTTTTCATTTTATCTTCCGATATTAGTTTGGCCTTTAAAGTCTGAAGAAATACTTTTGTACTTCGTTTATTGAAATTATACATGTTGATTTCAGTTTCACTTAGCGGATTTTCTCCTTTTTTAAGCTGAGACGTATCTAGTGAGGCGATCTTATCACACATCAACGGCACGTGCTTCTTTGAACAAGCCAAACATCTTAAAAAAACTTTACAAGTCTTCGTCGTGTATCCTTGCAATAAACACGAAAAACAACAACGTTTCTCTTTGGCGATTTTCTGTTATTCTGATAAACTCATTTTTTGAGCCGAAACGCATTCTGAACTTATATGCTTGCCTTCACAGAAAACACATTTCTTGACTACTGCAGTTGACGTAGTGGTCAGAAATCCTGCAGTAGTTGGTATTTCCTGTCGATACTGCTACGTTCAGTGGTGGTGGGGTGGTCGGCTGTACGCAAGAATAAGAAGTAGTTGGTATTTTGTTTCGCAAATGATGAGAAGCATTATTTTTCTTTTTGTATGGTTTGCTATCTTGGCTTTTACCTAAACCAAAATCAGCTACCTCTAAGCTTATTCTTTTTTCACTCTGAACTTCCATTATGAGAAATTCCATTAAATGTTGAAGACGATTCTTTGCATTATATTTCGAACTAGAAGAAGCACTGCGATTCCATGCTTTTAAAAATTCAGCGGAAAAACGTGATTTTACCATAGGATATAAAGTATTTGCATTTACATCAGTAGTAACACCTAATGCTTCCAAAGAGCGTAAATACGATTCAAGTTTATCATGTAAGAATGTCAATGAAACCTTTTCTTAAGTTTGTACAGATATAATCAATTTTAAGAGTTCTCTAACGTAAACTTCTACCAAGATGTCATCTCTTCCAAAACGAGATGGGAGGCCTGCCTCCAATTGCTTTTGAATAATTGGCGCATGTTGGCAGAAAATTCTCGATTACTTCTCACGCACGTGACCTAGCAACTGTGGCTTGGATTAAATATTGAAATTTCTCCTCTGGCGGAATTTCTTCATCTTAATTTGTTCAAACTGACTCCAAAAAGGTAACCAATCTTTTATATCATTGCCAAATTGTTTAAATTCTAATCTAGGTAATGCCAATTTATGCTTACAAGTAGTCACATCATAATTTAAATCAGGTGGAAGAGACCTTTGGGCTAGAATTTTCGCCACTTGTAAATCATAATCCATTTTAGCTTTCTGGAGTTCCAACACAGTTTGTTTTCTTAAATTTGCTGCTGTTCTTTCAGCTTCCAATCAGCTATCGCTGTGGTTAAATCTTTCTTCTTTAAATCAGCTACTGTAACAGTTGGCGGAAACATTTCATTCATTTCTTCCGCTACAAATGTAAGATCTTCTATTTTAAATTCTCTTATGGTACTAAACATTTTATATATTTCAAAATGTCCTGTCTCTGACACCAAAAATGGTAAAGTGTATCAAATCCGTCATTGACTAACAGCTTTCTGATAAATTGTATGCGGACGCCAGTAAATAATGCACTGCACCTCCTATTCTAATGAAGCAGTTTTAATTAAAACTCGTTCAGAATTTAGGTATATACATAAAATTTCTGCTATGGCAGTGATTATTTATAAATATTTACAGATTTAAAATGCATAAAATTCAACATTCACAGGAAAAAGAATTCTATAAGAACTTACAACGAACAATTCTTTTTGGCGCCGAGATAACATCTCAAAGTAAGCATAATGACGTCACAAACATAATAACGTCAGAAGAGAAATAATGTTGCCAAAAAAGAAATTTATAAAGAGGAATTAATTTTTAAAAAAGACAATAATAACGTAGAGAGTTAACTTCAAATTATATAAATGTAAGGTAGCCTCAGCGATGTCTACTCCACTTTAACAACATCTGCGCAACAGATTTTATATTTAAGATATTTTTAAATGATAATTTCTAAATGATTTCTAAGATATTTCTTTTAATTCTTAAATTTTCAATTTAAGATTTTTCAGATATTTCTAAATGAACATAGGATAGAAGAGTATAAAACATTTTCAATCTGACACTTTAAAAAGTTATATCACCAAATTTTGTTTGATTTATTTAAATATATGCAACAAATGATATTATTAGAATTGTATTCATTATATTCTCCGATCTTGTTTTTCTTTAATATGACACTGTGTCAATTGCTAATTCTGGGTCACCTCTACAGCGTTCCAACACTTTGCGAGCCTGTAAAATTTATTTTCATTAAAAAAAAAAGAGAAATTGATACGATTCTATACATGAATTCATTTCAAACAAACATTTCCCTTTTTAATAGGGTTTTGCAAAAGGATCGGTACCTAAATAACCTTCCTTATCCAAATATAGAAAATTTTTGTTTATTGACTTTTATATCAGCTTATTTAAACAAAAAAATATACATGTTTCGAACTCAAACCATATCTTTTTCCAAAACGAAATATTAACCGTTGTTATAGTATTTATATGCATTCGTTTAAACAACATTTACTGAGTTTCTAAGCAACCGAATCTATTTTTGATGATATTTACAAATACAAATGAGCATTGCATAAAATAGATGAATCGTCTGAATTTGGATTAGTTAAGATGCATTTCGTATTCATTATTCATAAAGCCATTATTTACCGGCATAAAATCCCTATTGCATGTTTAACAATACAGAAAGCCTTGAAGTATGCAAACAAGGCAGTTAAGATTCCTGTCCTATTCCGAGTTTAGTGCATATTGTAATAGTGAAATAAGTAAGTAAAAGATATGCGAATTGCCTATTTAGCATATATGGTAAAATTTGCTGTAAATATGACTTTATTGACTGAAGGATCAGCTTGCAGTTTCATAGTAACCTTTTATTTCTAAGAATGATGTGGTACAACTCCGGTCTTTCAGAATTTTTGTGTCTCAGGCCAGGTCGGTTAGGTGAGGTTTAGGTTAGATTAGGTATATTCACCTCCCGTTTTAAAGCTACACTAGGGCTATTTGGAGATGGACCTCGTAGTTTCTTCGGTCCACCACGGTCAGATGACGAGGACGACACCTGAGTAAGCACCCTCTCTCCAAACTTCGACACCACAACCAGTGGTAGAATCAGGGATGTTCGGAATTGTCGATTGTGATTACCTAAAATAACAGAATTAGAATAGTTTGTACATTTTCAAAATATCTTAATTATTCAGAAGATGTATTAATAATATAAACTTGTAATCAATTTTCAAAAATTATTTAGAGTAAAAGTATAAGTTATATAGATAATTCTTGCAACCATAAACAGCTACTCAGATCCGCTTGAAGGCACATGGCTAAAACTGAATGTCAATATCCCGCTACAGCAAAGGCAGGGAATTAAGGTTGACTTACTATGGTTACTAAGGTTGACTAGTATATGGGCGAACACCGGCCTTCGGCAAGAGACACGTCCCTTCGTCGATAAGAAGGCGGGGGATGCTGACCCTACACCATTTCTATACTTCCCCCCAGGGTCGCTAAAGCCAACCCTCATGCCGGAAGCTTCTCATCCCCATGCCTGAAGTGCCCCCCACCCTCAATGGGTTTGACAATTCATGTAAGCACTAACTTGTTTATTCCCCAAATGACATGCGAATACTTAATTAAAGAGTTTTGATATATACAGAGTGGGAAGATAATTAAACTTCCCCTATGAACAGCATCCTACAACACAAACAGGGGAAAGAAATGCAATGAAATTTGGTGTATAGACTGTACACGAGATGATCTCACGGAATTTCAAAAGAAAAAAAAATAGTTCCAAAATGTCCAGCAGAAGGCGCCTCTTCCGAAAAAATATTAAATTTAACACAATAAATGACCAAAATTGAACACAGAATCAATATTAATAATCCAGAACAAGAATTGTGAATAATAAAATGTAAAACCGGAAAAAGCCCTCAGTTCTAGAAAAAAAAATGTCGAGATTTGCAGGCTTGCGAAGAAGATGAAGCTTTATGCAAAACAGGTTGGGGTAAGAAACGTTTGCAGTCGTTGTCATGTTTTATGTCGATGTATCCGGGTATAATGATGACGGTATCTTGTTGCAACGTTGAATGACTTAAAGAACTCCATAGCGCTTCATGTACGAAGCATCACGACTGATCAGTTGCGATCACTTGAACTGATCAGTTGAACACACTGCCCATAGACTTGAAATTTTGCAGGTGAATTTTCCCTACATCATTCTGGACACGATCAAAAACGGCTCCTCTTATGCAGTTTCATTCTAATCTGTTCTTGTTTCTGTAAACTAAATTGTTTTTTCTCTCTCAAACAGCGTGCTGTTTTTTTCATTGTCTTTACTTAAAGCGGTTCGATGACAAGGTGATCAGAAACTAGCCAATATATGTTAATATTGTTTCTATAATCTGGTTTGGTCATTCATTGTGTTAAAATTAATGTTTTTCCGTAAACGGCGTCCTCCGGTGGACATTCTGGAATTAAAAAAAATACTTTCGAAATTCCGTAAGCGCATCTCGTATATAATCTATATACCAAATTCCATTGCATCCTTTCACCCGTTTGCGTTGTATGATACTGTTTATAAGGGAAGTTTAATAATAACCACTCTGTATATTTTAAAAGCCTTAAATTTTAATTGTTTGTAAAATATTATTTTTTTTCGTTAGTTTAATTTTTTTTCTTTCAATTTGGGATTAACAAGTAGCCGATTAACCTACTTGTTAAACCGGTACCGGAAACTACTACCGGTTTTTTACTGTCATTAGAAAAAAATGACTAGATAATATTGGAAATATATTACAGTTTAATAACCATTTAAGTGCCATACATGCCTATAATGCTTACAAAATTTTGACTAGTATAAAAATGAAAGTCGATTAAACAATGAATCAGATAGTTTATATACATAATAAAATCTACAAAATGGTGCTTTTTTAGAAGATCTTTTAACCGTCTTCATTTTCCCAACACATTTAAAAATGCCAATCTGTGCACTAGTCCAAACGGGAATATTATGGTATTTGGCACGATTTCTCTATCAACAATTATTAAGGATTTATGATCTTCACAAATTCTTAGTGGCCATTATGATCTGTAAGAAAGTAACTAAAATGAAAAAAAAAAAGAATCTTACAAATTATATGATTTATAAATACCATATTACCAACTTCCCCCAGTGTGATTCATATTACAAGTGACTCTTTGTGCTAAAGTGATTTGATGAACGCCTACCGATACTCTATAATTAAACATCTAGAAAACATCCCGAAAGAATATTCATTCATCTGTAGAATTGTGTGGGCAACTAGTATGGACAGAGCAAAGTTGTTTATTTCACATTATTGGGATAAATGTTGATATTATTGCGTATTAGGTAGATTCCTGTAGGAAGACTACCTATTGAGATGGTTCTCGTGACAGGAATTTCTTCAGTTCTTTACTGATCATGGATTCTAGAGCGCAAAACCACCTTCCGTTCAAAAATGCATGCATATATAAGTGTGTGTGCATATAACGCTTTGCCCATGTTATCTTGTGAACAGGATAACCAGAGTAATTTTGTTTGGATTTCGTCTGACTTGGAATATGTTGTTAGAAATGTAAAAATCTCGGACGAGTTCGTAAATGACTCATCTAGCTCAAAGGAGTTGGAAATGGTGTGTTGTTGAAATTTTCGCTTAACTATAGCTTTCTTAATATTGAAGATAGAAAAATAAATCCAATGAACTAAAGGAGTGCCTCATTAAGACAAACAACTTTGGCTTAATGCTTTCAACAACTTTGGCATTTAAAATTCAATATCTTAGAACTGAAAGGCTGGAAAGTGATTTTGTAAGTTTCATTTCGGACCATACATTCCTATATAATAATGACTCCTCTGCACATATCTTGTTTAACTTTCACTAGATTGTTTTTCTGAAATATTTTGACCCATCTTCAATCTCGAATATAAATATAATGCATTCTGCAAAGATAAGTAAATAATTTCCGGCTCGGAGCTCATCTTCATGTTCGGTGCATCGTTTGAAAACGGTTGATTTGACTGATAACTTTCGTATTTAGTTAGAATGGAAATATTAATCATGAAAGGAAATATCTCAATACAAAATATCTATGAAATCTAACACGAAATATTATTTTATTCTTTACTTCTTGAAAAAAGTTAGAACATTATTTCATACATTTTACATTCCTAAACGTACAAAATGTTTCATTAAGAATACTATTTATTTCAAGTTATCAAAGTTAACATTTCGAAAAGAAAAAGAATCCAGAACGAACGTTTCTCCTTTGACTTTTTTTCTTCTCTTTAACAAATGATGGAGAGATCCGTTACAAGAGTTAAAAAATAAACGACCAGATTGAAGAAAGCGTGAAATTAAAGTTGATGAAGCATCCTACTCCAAAGAATGCTATTTCACTAGCGGAAGGGAAAAAAACCAGACAAAATCTCGGTGACATGCAGAGAGAAATCCCCCACTCAATAAGAAGAATTCTTTGATGATTTCTTGCTGAATATTTATTTATGTCTTATTTTTCTTTGAAAAATTCTTTTTTATGAATTCTTTGCATTTTAATTTTGAGTATTGACACAAATAAATGATTAGAGGATTGGAATAAAACTGTTTGATTCTTTTGAAAATGTCAGTTTTATTCAAAACCAATAATCTTTTATTCAAAACCAATAATTACTCTTTTTTCATTATATAATGTTTTTTTAAAACTTTTTTCTATCTATTATATGTTGTTTTTGACTTTCTATTACATGTTATATAATTTCTTATTGTATGACAAAATTTCTTAACACGTAGCTCACAAAATGGTAGTGCTTTCCTTTTATATTGATAGGAACGTTTTAAGTTAACGAATAATTAGACTCAACTTTTGAATTTTAACATTCTTAGGAAGTAGGAAGTACACTAATTTGAATATGAGTTGTACTTTGGAAAAATATCATTAACCCACGTGTGGATCCCTTGCAGTAAATATAAATGAATCATTTTTTAACCGGGATTAACAAGTTCTTGGGTAGAAACAAGTAGCCAAATACATACATCCATGAGTGAAGGGCCTTTTTTTGTTTATCCTTAACACTTATAAATATCAACGATTTTTATTCATTTTCGAAATGGAATATAAATGTTATGAAATCGATATTGCAAATTAGCTTAAAAACCTTTGGGGACAGATTTTCTGCACTTATTTAAAATGTCTATTTTTTTAGCCTCTTTTTGTAACCAAGTAATGAATTATATTGCACGTTTATATTAGTATCGGGACAACAAATGAAGTTAAAGGAAATCATATTTGCCGCCGATAGTTCTGGTAGGAAAGTCGACATATATCAGTCAATAAAATATAATTCGATGTTAAAATTGTGTTAGTAAAATTTAAGAATCCCTTTTAAATGGACGATTATTCTAATTCTTCCGATTTACTTTAATTAAGATAAGGAGTACCTTGACTGAGATGTGTGTTATAATATGTCTTTCAGTTTCAGCAAGGAAAAATGAAATATAAATTGTATGTATTAGACGGTAATCAAGCATATAAAAACTTTACTGATTCATCATTTCAACTGTCTGCACGCAAAAGGTTAAGAACATAAACTTTGTCATTACTATCGTAATAAGATATTCACTGGTTAACGAAAATATTTACAGTGTTAAAAAATGACGAAGCAATTTCAACAATTTATTTTCAAACATTAGATTGCTCAAACCGTATTTTGTGAAAAACTAAAAAAATCATACGGATTCATTTGTTTATATGTTTAAAACAGCCTTATACTGTAGATTTATAGTAATTTTCTATGAAAATATATTCTTATAGGAAAATACATACAATAATAATACACATTTCTTTAGGAAATTGCTTTTATTTAAATATCCATAGGCTTATTTAAATATAAATGCAAATTCTTTAATCTCATACCAGAATATTTTTCGGTAACGAATTATCGTCCTTTATTAGGTTATATATGTTGCTTCTAACAAACCCTATTCACTGAGTGGTAGGCTAACGAATCTAGTTTGGATGATAGTTACTTAAGCCATTGAATATTGTATGAAATAGAGCAGATATTCAAATATGCATTCGTTAAGCAGCATTTCGTATTCATTATTCGGAAGACTGCATGAAATTTTTGTTATGTAATAGGATCTACAATGCGTAAAACCCTTGAGGTATGATAATAAGCCGTTTTAGATACTGATACAATTCAGACTTTAATGCATAGATATGAGATGGGATTAGAAAATGTGCAGGTATCTCATTTTTTTATATTTAATGAATGTTCTAAGTTTTGTAAATATTAATTAAATGGACATGTTAAAACTTATTGGCTATTTTTTTAGATAATAGGTGATTCCTTTTGCGTTATCTCAATATAATTTGTTAATTCGTGGGTTTTTTTTTTGACAAAATTTCTTTATTTCAGTAATAAACACATTATTTCACCTTCATCAAAAGTCATTGATTATGTAAATTTTCAGTCTATTATTTTAGAACAATTCAGACGGATGAAAGTAAGATGTAAATTTTAAAATTTTATAATTTTTAGAAAATGAAAATATAAGTTTATAAAATATTTACAAATTTGATAAATTAAAAAAAAAGATATGTTTTTGAAATCCTTCAGTTGGAAAGTTTCCGTCCTATACAAATGAAAAATAAAGATATACGAGTTTTGATAAACCTATAACTTACAGCTAGAATAATATTTGAATCTTATCAGACAGTGGTGAAAAGTTATTGAAATGAATTATTCGTTAATTATTGTTTGAGAGTACTTTACTGAAAGCACACATTGAGGCTTAATTCAGAATAAAAATATACTTCCATCAGATCATCTTGATTATTATCAAGGCATTCATATTTTTTATCAGATATTTTGCCATTACTTTTAAAAAACTAAGGTTGTTTATTTTAAGTATTAATGGCCACTTATTTAAAATGGTTTTCTATTTGCCTCATATAAATATCAATTTTTTTATAATGATCATAAGCTTAATGTGAAGGCTTCGGAAACATTTTGAAGAAGGATGCAAGTAGCATTAAGCAATTAGTTCTAATAGTTTTCTTTCATTGAATATATATTCATATTCATAGTGACATCTGGTGGTACATTTCAAAATTATTTGACTTCAAAGTTATCGGTTAATCAATTTCCTCCCATATATTGGAAATAAAATTTGTCAGGATATATAATGAAGATTCTGATCCAAATTGATTTTTTGTACTTATCTACTATAAATATTTCACTGAAGGATTTTTTTTATTCACTCTGTTTTAAGAATTTTAAATCTATTTTTCCTTTCGGCAACTTTTAATAAGATATTTTGTGACAAATATATGAGAAAGTCTCAACTTATTTAAAAAAAAAAAAAAAAAAAAAAAAACATCAGGTTCACAACGACGTTTTAAATTTCCCTATTCACAGATAACGTCTGAACAGATTCACAGGTTCACAGGGAATTTTTAAAAAGGTTTAACGCGCACGATTTTTTTATGGAATTAAAATTAAAGAAACTATTAACATTAAAATTATATTAATTAAAGAAACTATTAACATCTTAAAATTATATTTTATTCAACTTTTAAAATATAATTATTTCATACTATTATATATATATATATATATATATATATATATATTGCTTTTTCTTAATTTTTTTAATTTAATTAATTATTGCATTAGTCTTTCCTTTCTAATTCCATAGATAAACTTTTGATAACTATACTAATTACGAAATTATTCTTTTCTGATATATTTATGTACTCCAAGTGATTATTCCTACAAAGTAAAGAAAAGTTTGTAACAATTTTATTCCATTTCATTTGCGAAAAACTGAAATCAAAGTTTTTATGTAATTTATAATCCAACATTTACAGCAAATGCTATCAGAATTTAGTACTTCATATATATATATTTCTATCCAAGATTTTATTTTAATTTTATGAATTTAGCAGGTATAAGAGTCAATTTAAGAACATTCAGTTAAAAAAGTATTTACATCTTTGTTTAGTATACGAAATTAAAAGCAGTGAATTTCTAACTTAAAGATTGCTAAGCTTATTTTATTTGTATAAGATGGAAAACTTCAAACTTATAAACAAATTAAACAAATTTAATATTCTTAAAGTTTTAATAGTTTTCCTAATAAATCCACTTGAATTTGGCTTCTATATTCATATTTTAAGAAATTTATACTGATTTTTTTTTAATTTGGATTATACACATTTTTATGTTGCTTTACATTTTTAAATGCAGTTTTTTCTATTTTTTGATTCAATTTTCAGGCGAAAAACCTCATAAATTAAGATATAATGAAAAAATACAACTCATTTAGAGATTATTCAAAAATTTCATTCCTAACATAGTTACAGAGAATCATGTTTTGAAGAAAGTGGAAATAATGTATAATCTATGCAAAAATACAAGGAGAAGAGTATGAAATATATTCTAAAATTGCTATGAAAAACATTTTTTATTTGTTATATTTATATTTTCCATTTCAACCTACTATTTATTTTTACAAGAGTCATTGTTTTAGAAATTTAAATTTATTTAAACTGAAGACGAAACATTCGGATCTCTAAGCACCTTAGTGAACATTAAGATTCTATTCTGACCATTCCGTCTGCCTATTAGTATAAAGGTTATGTCTCCTTTCTTAGATGGAATTTTCTCTGAATCTGGTCTAAACTATTTAGAATAGTGCAACAATTTATTAATGGAGCAGAGTTAATGTTAAAGCGGCGATTCTTTGACAAGTTGGTTAATCCTCCACAGACAGTTGTTGGAACTCCTAAATTCGGTGTATAATTCAAAGTCCGTAGATTAGATTTCTAGGCAGCTCTCTGAAACAATAGAAAGGAGCATTTTAATCATTATATTCCTCTCTCGTAGTGCAATTAGCATTCCTCGAAGCAAAACGAACTCATATATTGCTAGTGGTAGAAACAAGGGTTTTCATTCATCTGCTAGCGGCAATTCTAAATTTAGTGCTGAGAAAATTAACAAATATCTATATAATTAGACATTTTCGTAGAATTTCTTGATGAGGTAATATGAATATCTTAGGAATTATTCTACGAGTTAAGGTTCCATTGCTCCAGTTACTATAGTAATGGGCATTATTGTCTTCCAATATAGTTGAACATAGATAAAGTAGTATTAACATTTCCACTGGAAACGCAAACATGTAGAGCTCTATTCAGTTTATCCTACCATAAACAACGTAAAATGGAATCGAATGGTTTAAGATAAAAGCTAGCTTGTCCCTTCAACAAGACATTAGGAATAGTCATGGAACTAATTAGAAGCATCGTTCCAAAGTGGAATAAAACATGAAATGTTCCCCATTTGTCTTCTGATTATAATTAAAAATATAAATAAATAGCACCAAATAATATTTAAAAAAATTTGCATTAATCAATCTATAATATATTATATGTACTTTTCATAAATAATGTGCTAGAATTTCTTGCATTATCCAATCAGAAATGTAAATGGCACTCAAAAACATTTTTTAAAGAGCACGTTTATTTTTTTTTCTCGATTATTTCTTGGCACGAAAAAGAAACATGTACAGACAGGTGATGAAGAAAATTAATTTGACTATTTTTTTTTCTTTTTTTAAATACTTTTTTAATTCTATTCTTGCTGTGATTAATTTATGTCAGTTGTTTAATTACAAATTTAAAGCTTGTCATTCTTTCTTACTTTCATAAATTTCTTGTACTAAATTATAAACTTAGTGAAGCTTAAAAATAATAGAGGAATTTTGAACAACAAAAACTAAGAAAGTAAGAATTAAGCCTGTAGAGATTATAAATATATCATCTATAAAGTAATTGCTTTGGTATGTTATTTTTGCATTTTCTTCAGCAGTTTGCAGTTTCATTCAGCAACTTAGAGAATACATAAATTCATATACAAAAATTAATCTTTAATCGAAAAATAATAATTTCTAAGAATTCTATGTTATATCGAGATGGATATTGAAAATTTTGCTATTGAGTAGTTATTAAAAGCTAAATGAATGATAAGTCAATAGAAATAAAAAGAAATCATCTAAATAAACATTTAAAAACATTATAGTACTTTTCTGTGAAAATTGTTTATGAGATGACAAGCATGTGCGTGACTTAATGTTATCAAAGATAACATGTTTTCTGTCTTCTATCTTTAGCTGTGTCCGTTTAATGAAATTAATTCATTTTACCTTTCAATCCATATACCTAAAGTAATATTTTTATTTACTACTAGCGGTTCGAAACGAATCATATCTTAATATCTCGTCAAACTGGCATTAGCTTTCTGCGGAAATATTTAAACGATTATTATTTCTACTATAGGATTATTTATATTCAGTAACATCTGATGTAATTCGTAATTCGTCTTGTTAACTCACTTTGAGAAAAAAAACACTGGGGATTTCTGTCAATTTTTAAGTCATTTTTGCACATCTATCGCAATGAGTGGAATAAATCTTTGTAAAGAGACGGGAATCCAAATCTGATTTCAGAAACGATTTAAAGTTGTTTCGTATGGTTTTCTTTGCTGTATTTTACTGCGTTGATGTTTTCAGTCTCTTTCATTCTGTCATCGTGGACATCTAATATAATTCTCATTGCTGATATTTTCTGTCCAAAGCTTCGAAACGAAATTTATTACTTATTGTGCCCAGTTACAGATATTTTCCCCAACATCATAATGAAGACCTTATAATTAAATTCCATATAATAATGTTTAAATTTGTCTTTTTTATGCCTTATGGAAGAACTGCTCTTTTTTTAATTTTCTTTCAACCTCTGAACGAAATACTACAATAAATAAAATATTTTAACCTGTGTAAAATTTTCTATCTTTCTATCAGTATGTTACTGAAATGAACCAAAACGATTAGTATTCTTAGGTTTAATATTCTTAGTATTAGTATTCTTAGGATAGTATTCTTAGGTTACTTAGTCGAAATACTTATTTCCATCTGAGAATATAATTACTTAACGAACAACATTTCTCAACCGATCATATAATCTGTTTGATGTGCTAGTCATTAGGATATTTTCCTTATAATGTGTGGTGACATTATATGAAAAATATTCTAATGACAAAAAAAATTTAGGCAGGAAAAAAAATTCAAAACGATATAAGCTAGTTTTAATAAAGATTCAAGCAAAACACCTCAATTATTACTTGATTCAGCTGCCTCATGCACTTAGTTTGACGAGTATTTTTTTTTTTTCTTCCTCTTCAAAAGCTTCGCTTTAATTATTTCTACCACAATAAAGGATACATCTTCCACACAACCGACAGATTTCATTTTCTGTAATTTCTTCAGAGTTTTTTTACTCCTTTTCATTCACGGAGATAAATGTTGCTAGAAAATATCTTTAGTAGTACACATTTTTTCGCTTCATTTTTTATTAGTTAAATTTTTTCTAACTTGTCATACAGTATTACTTGAAAAAGAGGCATAAAAAGATGAAGTTACAGAGCCCGTGTTTTTATTACTGACTGATTAGAAGGATATTTAACGAAGCGGCATTCAAGAAGAATGCAGAGGAAAAAAACGTTCGATGTTGTAAATTTAAATGAATCTATTTATTTTTTTTCTTTACCAAAAAGATAAACCAAATAATCTCTATTTTCCCTTACATCAAGACAGTTCTTCAAACATTTCATTCTCGTTTCTTGTAATATTTCTCTGCAAATATATTTTAAAATAGAAACTGTTCTTAAATATAATAAGAAATACCCACATTCAATTAATTATCTTCTTCTTAAAAACTTTATTAAAATGACTGCCTGTGGACTTCTCCTATTTCAATTTTGATATCTGAAAGAAATATTTTATTGATATTATCAACATTTAGAAATATTTATAATCAATAGGGAGAAAACCATTTTTAAAGAATTTCAAACAAAAATATGCATTTTAAAATTGACTTTATTTGAATTCACATGCTTAAATCTAAAAGTAATTCTATTTTGTTTAACGAAGTGAAATTAATTATAAAATTTTCACTAGCATGTTTCTCAGAAGAACATAAAAAAAATATTTTTAATTCACTAATATTGATGCTATAAATCAGAAAAGGCTTCTATTTTATTTTGGTAATTGAAAATATGTTCTTAATGAGCCATTTATTCATAAGCCAGCCACTTAATGTTTATTACTCATTATAACCGATAAAGGACATGCTATGTAGAAAGATAATAAAGGATGTCCTGGGTAGAGGGTTAAAATAAAATAATTTTTTTTCGGAAGTTAAATTAATAAAAATATTATATTACTGAAAATAAAATATCGAATAAAGTAATTTTATTTACTTATAATTCACTAATTACTCTTGTAAAAATTAAAAAAAAAAGATTAGTTTTATAAATGAATGGAAAGTATCTAAATTTTTGTTGCATTTCCTGAATTTGTTTTCATTTAAATCTTTGTTAATCTCGAATATATGCATATTTACCTATGATGGACAAGTCATTTAGGTAAGATATTAATTACCTTAGGTTTCCAAAGGTAATTAATATCTTTGAGCATGAAAATACAATTTTCTTGATTCATTTAAACACATATTATATCTTAGTCATGCTGTTTATCCGAACTTCACTTTGCATTCCGATCCTTCCTTTGCATTGCATGTTTATAATTGATTCAATTTTCTATTGGCTAACATATTATTAATGGAATATGGAAGTATAATCCTATAAATCAACAAATCCAATGTCAATTGTTTGCTCGAAATATAGAATAAATTTAAATACTCCATTTCCGCTATCATTTGCTAATAATCTTTTTCATATTCTTTTCTTTAGTTACATGGAATTTAACCCATTTGCATCAAGCATCCTCAGTTCAAGACATTTAATAAAATATGTATATAGCTTCCATCTATTTTTGAAATGGCAGTTTCGTGAAGTTGAGGTTCATGACATCGCTACAAACAATCTATCCACCATTTTTACACTGTCTGTCTACTGTCATCTTGAGTTTCATAATCTAATGGTTACTTTCGATGATTCAAGTATCGAAGATGAATTCGCTTTTTTCTATTCGAACTAAGTCAAGTCGAGTCATCGAACCTACTACAATACTGTTACGAATCTGTGATGCGGCTTCCCAGCATAGTGGGTTCCATAGGAGGTCCCAGAGCTTGGCAACAAACTTGACAACCACTTGGCGACGAATTTGGCGCCAAAATCGATTATACCCGAAACATCGAGAATTTTCCCGAGCCGCCCAGTAGGAACCGAGATACGCCTCGAAGTTCCTGATTGGTTGCGAGGCTTCTAGCCCCGCCTCCTGAGACCTATAAAAGGAGCAGCCTGCAGCTGCCGGGTTGTCGTGAACCAGATCGGAGAGAGTAGTCGGGATCGACGGTGAAGAGTAGTCGGAATCGACGTTAAGAACTGGCCTTCAAGAGATAAGCGGAGCAGCGACGGAGTCAAGCTAGTGCTGAACTAAGCTGTGCGCTACTGTCTGCAGTAGAGTCTTGTTGTATGTTGATGTGTATGCTGTTGTTGCTGCACGTCTCGACTGAAGATAATCGTCTTCTGTGCTGTATATAGTTGTCGTCTTTGTGCTGTCCTGTGTGTCTTCGTGTAAATAAACGTCGTTGTTTCATTTGCTACTGCCGCCTGCTGATTGAGCGTTCTTCACACCATATAACTCCCACTATCCAAACGAACCCCGGACATTTCGTAACAATATTTTATTTTAGACCACTGTGCTAACATAAAATTGTATGCTCATTCCGTTACTTCAGTTTTTTTTTAATGGCAAAGGCAAACAAAATGTTCAATTGAAATCGTTGACGCTATAGCAACGTTTTCTTTAAACCTTCTGAGATTTCAGTTTTTGAGAGGTTTTTTTTTCCTTGTAATCGAACGAAAATTTCTTTCAAAATTTGCAGCACAAACGCTAACAATCTCTATTAATTGTTGACAATATTGCATAATAAATTATAATATTCATTTCTTGGCTTTGAAGAAGATAGAAATATTTACTCCTAAAACATACATATTGGATAATAATTGCATACAAAATAATGCATCAAAACATACATAATGGAAGCATATATTAAGGGATAATAGGGACGAATTCAATGTTGAGAGAGAAATTGATCACGAATAGACACATTTATTATCCAATCATTTAATGTAACGGAATTTTAAACAAAGTACAGAATATTAACGATTGGCGAGCTTATAAACAAGTTTCTAAATTTTGAAAGAAAACATAAATGAAACAAGAAAAAAAAATTAAGTAATCTAAAATTGATTTCACTCTTCGAAATTTAATAAAAATATCAGATTTATATTTTATAGATATTATAAGCCAATTAAGCTTATAATAAAGATTTGATTTCTTTTTGTTTATCCAGGAAGTATATAATTTTTCTATTTAAAAAACATACAAATAAACTAAAAATATAGATAATATCCTCCAATGTTTTTATATCGGATAAATGATTTTAAAAATGGATATTATTCTCCGACGTCTTTATAACAAAAGAATGATAAGTAGAAAATGTCGTTCATGAAACTTCTTCTGCTCTCTGCGTATTCCAATTGATTCAACTATTGATATCACCTATTCCAAGTGATTAAACTATAAAAATACTGTTATTTAAAACATGATATTTAAATGTCCAAAACATTACTTTTATCGGGGCAATTCAAACGTATAAATTAAAATATTTATATGTTTTGAGTATTTTCGAATGTCATTACAAGAAGAAAGTTTCACTTCAAACACATCATCCTCAAATAAGGAAGGTCTAAAATTTTAGATCAAGCTCAGCAGTTATCTAATTTTTTTTTTCAATTTTTAGGAATAAAAACATTGCGTGTGAGACATCCGATGGAATGAAATAGGAACTAAATAAGTTGACTGTATATATATTTTTACGAATTTACAATATTACTTATCAGCATAGTACGATTCCTGATAATAAAAAGTATATTTTAAAGAAAAAATAATAACTGCTAAATGAATGCCCGACGACCATTTATCAATTGAATAATAAAATCGAAAAATGACAGAAATCACAAGAATCCTGGTGACAGCTCAATAATAACGAGAGTTAAGATGATTTTTTAGAACTTTTTTTGCCATAACGAAAATTCTTAAAAATGGAGAGATAAAGTGGATCAGTATTCATTCAAGTTAAAGTTTATATGTTAACACTAGGTTTACCAAGGGATCGTTTTGACTCATATGACAAAACTTTTCGTTCAATTTCCACAAGAAAATGATTGCCGTATTAAATGAGAATATTTTAATTGATTTTACTTACATTTATAAGGCATATAAACGCAAATCTTTTCTTTCTCTTTTTTTTTTGTTTCGGAGGAATATATATATAATATACTTACTTTTACTGAAGGGGTCATTTTGACGATTCGAATAAATATTGTTGAGAATACATACATTTATATTTACATATGTAATGACTTGATAGGGACGCCCATAGATATAGGTATAAATATAGAAATATGTATGTGTTACTAAAATGTGTTTACATAATCAACAAGAAAACGAAGCCGAAAGTCAGCCAGATAGAAGCTATTATATATTATTAATAAGAAAACATGTGAATCAATGTTTTGGTAGAAGAATAGATGTTCTTGAAGCTCTAGATTAGAAAATGAAACTTTTTTTAGAAAATAAACACAGAGGAACTGCCTTTTCATCTCACTACATCTCAACAAATACATTGAAAATATAAAAGATTTTCTACTTGAACTTCACAATAGATAGGTCAATATATATATATATTTCTAATTAAATACCGAAGGAGGTCCATTTTGACCCCTTTAGTAGAAATGGGTATATGCCAACTCATGTTAAACCTAGTGTTAAAGTCAAACATGAGAATTGACAATGAAAAATTATTTGAAATAACTTCAAATATTGTATATAATTTTGCTCTAATTGTTTTAAAAATTATAATAACTACAACAAATAGCTTACAATTTACAAATTTTTTTTCACTGGCCCTATCTTTTTTCTTTTATTGTAGCGTATTTATTAACTTTCATTACATTTTTTTAAATGATTCAGCTTATACATTTTTCAGATTACTATACTATACTATATTACTACACTATATTCAGATTATATATGAATTGAGGTTTGAAATTAACACATTCGACACTTACATAAAGTTGCATTCGTTTAACATCACGCGGTAAAAATGAGATTCCTCAGTTAACCCTTTCTAGGGCCGTGGGAAGTAGGCTTCCCACCAAATTTATCAAACTTTGTATGAAATTATGTAGGTTGGCATAAGTTCTGACAAACTTTTTTAGAAAGACAGAAATTTTGATGCTTCAGTTCTTTATCTCACACAAATTGATGTTTCTTGATTTGTTACTTAATTATTAATTAATCCAATTAAATTTATCTAATAAGCTAAATGAATCCCTTTTCTTATTCTAATTTCAAGTCTAAAAATATTTTAACATAATATGACTAGAAAAAAATGGCCCTTTAAAGGTTAAGTTAAAAAAAATCCTTTCGGCAATCTGGAAGAAAAAGGCAGATTCCTTTTTCTCTAAGTTATTGTTTTCAAATTTGTTTCAATCTTTCTACAAAATCAATGGGAGTGATCTTCCCGAAAGCAAGCTTCCAATAAATCCCCCCCCTCCTCTCTCACCGCATAACATTTTGACCTTGGATAAGGCCACGAATACCTTGAATGATGTTCACTAACGCTGTGCAAAGTAGTTTCAAATTGTGTACCCCGACTGGAGAGGTGTACCGTACGGGTAACTTGAAGTGTACCAGAACTGTGTAACTGGTGACAATTACACAGTTCTTTGGCATGGATTAACGCGTTTACGGAATCATTTTCGAGAATATGATACGGAGAAGAAATACTTAATCTTTTTTACTGACCAACTGACACCAAATTTGGCATAGAGCTACAACAGCATCCACAAGACAATATAACACATTTCCTTGATTTAAGTCATTGTGAATGATCGCCTTTACATGCATGAGAAAGTACAACCGACAGGTGGTCAACCGCTTGACAGATTTGATTCCAACTTTTATACTAATACCTATTTCAAGTGCTAAACATTTGTACGAAATTGCATTTACATAGCTCTTTGCATTTTGTACTTATTCAGTCAATGTGTACTCAATCAGCCGAGCAGACAGACTTCCTCTGAACATATTCTGCTCAATATTTGACAGAGATTTTCAAATTTGGTGAAAGGACCGTATGTGAAGTTTCATTTGACTACTTCAAATTTGAATTGTCTTTTTTACAAAAAGACTGACTTACTGACAGCCAGCCATAATGTCAAACATATGTTTTTCAAATTCAAGGAGATCCGAAACGAAGAGTTTCATCAAAATCTTGAGTTTGAATTTTTTCGACAATTACAACACCTTCTCTATATTTCGTTTACGATTAAAGAAAAATCAAATATCGAATATTGAAGCAGCGATAGGCAACACTTATTCTGATGTTTACTTTTCATTGAAAATGAGAGGAAAATGAGTTTCAACTAATGGTAAACTTAAATCTCGTGTAACAATTTACTTCAAATAACACTATCCGCTGTCCCTCTTATAACGAATATTGTTAACACTTTTAGGAAATCTCTAAAAGCTATTTATTAAAATCAGCTATCAAAGACATTTCTTTCTTTCGTGTCTGGAATGAATGAAATTTAAAACCCCGACTGCGGATTACCATAATGAAATTTTCCCAGCATATGTTTTCTTTTAATTTTCTCTATTCAATTCTTACCAAATTGTTTTTTTAAAAAAATAATATTTTTAACATTAATTTTTAAAATTAAAAGTTTTAAATTTAAATAATAATAATTTTCCGCATGTTTTTAAATTTTTCATATTTTTTTAAAATTTTTCTTCATTCGCTGCACCCTGCAATTGAATTGATAATATAAATATTTTTAAAATGTCATCATCAATCAAAAATGATAACAAAAAAAAAATCACAAGGGCAAATGGCAGCGAATTAATTTCAGAAGAAAAAAATTTCAAGATATAAATAGAGAAATGGCAAGTTTAGCGCTGATAGATCTTGTTATATCTAAGATAAATCAAATAAAAATATAGAGCGTTTATGTGCAATAAAATATTCCCTAGCGCAACACAAGTATCTTCTTGGGAGTTCTTTTGGAATACTGAATTTTAATTGGAAAAAAGGAGCAGATATTGATTGATTTTGCAGAGAATATTCTTTAAATAGCCAAAAAAAATATGGACACTTCATGGGATAGATTTAAAAGTTCGTCCCTCATGCTAAGAACATTTTAAAATGTTGTATCTGTTTTAACTCAATCAAAAATTATTTTTTATTAACAGAATCAATCGACAAGGGGCCGCGGCGGCTTGGTGGTAAAGTGTCGGCTTTGCAAATAGAGGATTTTATTCTTGAAACCCGATTCCACCGAAGAACCGTCCTGTAAGCGGGTCTGGGGCACTTTAAACCTGTCAGGCCAAACGTCCTCTCGTTGGTGGGATGCGGAAGTTTGGAGAGAGGAGACCAGCTCATGATTCGTTTTTCGTCATTTGATGGTGGTTAAAAATGACGAGGTCGGTCCCAAAATATCCCAAGTGTTGCTTTAAAATGGGACGTTAATTTAACTGAACTGAATTGAACTTTTCAATCGGCATTCGTTTCATTTTTTCCAGCTAAATGTATTAATATTTAGATTTTTTTAAGTTATGCACGTTTTCTTAGTTTGAACTATTACTAACACATTTTTTCCCTTTAAAAAAATGGAACGGAATTTTTACGCGCGATTAATCGTTGTTTTCGGGGGGGAAAATCACTGCATTCACTTTTATTCTTAAAAGTAGATTTTACAACTATTCTTTCTTTATGATGAACGGTTTCCGGGTTTTTATTGGACTCTCTTCATCCTTCTCTCAGTATTCTTGCATGTGAAAGCTGGATGAATACATCTGTGTCTTTTCCTTCACTTTCTGAGTAAAAATTGAATTTCAGTTTTTATTTCCTATTTCAACCGCTCACTTCCACTTGGCAATGGCGTTCTATCATAGTGAAAAAAATTTCTATTATATCACCAAAATCGTGGAACAAATGCAGAGAAGATTCACATTTCTATTTCTAACAATTTCTAACCGATCAGCATTCAAAAATTCGCAGAAAATATGCTCTTAAGGAAGAAAGCGTAGTCGAAGTGGATTTCAAAAAAAGATAATGAAAATGTTTTTAGGAATTGAATTTAGAAAAATGATGAATACGTTAGAGTAAATTTCATTTCAGAGAGAGTCCAATATAATCATATTGCATAGAAATAAAATACAACAATAAAAATTCCAAATACATCACAAATTAGTGCTTGCATTTTTTTAAATATCTGAAACATTTTCAATTTATTTTATACTACTTGAAAGTCTGTTGATGCTTCTATGCAAACTTCTAAAGTTCACTATGCTGAAAAAAAATGAGAAAATTTCAAGCATTTTTTTTTTTTATTTTACAAAAGCAAGGGTTTAAATAAAAGGATATTTTCTTTAAATTTATATGAGAACGAATTTCAAAACTGCTTGAATTACGATTATAAACAGCATGGCAATTTGTGTCTCTAGATACATTCTATCCAGATGAGCACAATCTAGACAGATAAAATTACCATCTAGGTACATTCCATCTAGATGAGAACCATATTTTGTTGCAGCAATGTGTGAGTAAAATTAATATACTGATATCTGTTGAAACAATAGAATTTTTATTGATTCAAATTGTCCAATCAAAAATTAGCTGAAATAAAATTTTAAGCCTTAACCTATTTAAAATATTTTTTTTTCATTCTTCTCCTTTTTAATTATACAGTGCATACAATGCTAAGAATACGAAGTTTCCATTATAAGTCATTTTTGTTATCAAAGAAGGCTGGAGTCTCCTGTGAAAAGAGATCAGTTTTAAGGAGTTATGAATTCTGATAAGGACACAATGACTATAGAAATGCTCACAACTGATTAAATATTATAAGAGGAATTATTTCGAGGCAATTTAAATTTCTATAAAAAATGTGAAGAAGTTATTACTCCTTACTTTAAAATTGTAAAAAACTTCATTCAAGAATTTTGAAGTCACTTTGCTTTTCAAAACAATACTGAAAACTTAAAAGTCAATCTATACTTTTTCATTATACTATATTTAAGGATTTGCATTAGAAATTGGATACATAATTATTCAACTAATACTCCAAAAAATTAGTACTTGTCTATTACTCCAAAAAATAAGTACATATACTATTGTTTTAACTTGAATTTCTCCGAAAAATTAATATACATTGTTTTATCACTGTGCAGTTATTTTTAGCAATCAAAATTAAAAATTAAATAAAACGTCAATATGATTCGCCGTCTTGAATGGTACCTGAAAGGACCCTCCTAATGTAAGGAGTTAGAACTGAATACAATTATCAGACAACTATTAAAGATTTTTTTTTAATTTAACGCATGTAATTTATTCATGTAAAGTAAGAAATGTATAAGTTGCCCTCAAATTATGCAATTTTTATCATTTTGGAATAATTGTTCAATAAATTTAATTGTTTTCAATACAATCTAATAATATACTTGTACTATTTTTCAAAATTTTAAAGTTTTATTTAAAGACGAATTTTTAAATGTTCTAATAAATTATGGGTACTAAAAGTGGTTTAATATAATTCGATTACATGCCTTTTCATTTTTATGTCATATACTTGCATTTAATTAAAAAAACATTAACATTGCACTTTCTTGTAAATAAAATTTTAAAAAAAAACTTTGCATATAAAATAAAAAAATAAAGTAAATTAATGCTTTTAATTATATGTTTTATCTTTGCAAAGAAAACTTTTAATACTTCTGCCATCACGTGAATAATATACAAAAAAATTGATTTTTTTCTTATATGTGAATCTATTTATGCTGTTATCTTTATGAACTTTTATTTAAAAATGAATTAAATAAATGGTGTAATACTATAATTTTGAAATAGTTCCTGTAATAGCTATATCGATGTTTATTTCACAAAATTCCCTTTATCCCCGACAGTCGTAATAAGAAAAAATCCTCTTCTTAGACTGAAAATTTTAGAAGAGTGAACAGTGAGCATAAAAGACTTGTTAAAAAATTCACTAATGCGGAAAAATAATACATCATAGTTAAAGCTTAGAAAACTCATTTATGTATTTTGTAATACACAATATGAAGTATGAGCTCTTACATTTTGCTTGCAATTAGTTACCTCTTAAATAAGGCTTGGAACTTTTTGTTTTCAGGAACAAAACAACGGAATTAAGTATATATTTTTTTCTCTCATAAAAGTTTTTATTACTTGTCAATAAAACTTATACTATGACAGAAAATGAAGAAGAAACGAGAATTATCTTTTAAACGGTATATTTTTAGCTGAATATGAAGATAAGATGTAATACTTTAGATAAATAATTTTTTAAACTAATTTAATGAAGTATACGCATTAATATTAAATACAGCACGAGAGCAGCATTATTTAATCTGCTACAACTTTTCTAACAAACGGTTTATTGAAATGAAACGGTATTTCCTTATTAATTATGTTTTTAAAGCGGGAACTTTCAAAAATAGGACAATAATGCAGCCTTTTTAGTTACATTAACGTGCCGTTTTAAAGCCAGAATAGAGCTATTTTAGGTTCAACCTCGCAGTTTTGAATCGTGCTCAGATAACGAGAACGAAACCTGAACTGACACCACCACCTCCTCTTCAAACGTCCACATTACACCAGCAGGAGGACGCTTGGACCATACATATTTAACGTCCCCAGACTCGCTTACACGACGCTTTTTCGGTGGAATCAGGTCTCGATCCTGAAGCATTCCGATTGCGAAACCGAGACTTTACCACCAGGCCTCCGCGGCCTACAGATATCTTGTAGAAAAAAGTTCATTTGGTTGAAACAATATTCAACGTAATAAAACTTTTCAAAATATCTTATGAAATATTTTACCTTTGATTTAGAAATATTATGTGGGGTTTCCAGAACTAATTGACTAATTGAACTAAGTTCCGAAGAATTAGTGCTGCATTTTCAACATATAAATAAGAATTTTTAATAACAAAATTAAAGATTTTAGGTAGTGTTTACCAGATTTCAAGATACATTATTAAAGAGAAGGAAAGAGTAAAATTTCTTTTTAAACCTTATTTAAAATCAGAAATTCTTGGTGACTGTTAGTGAGACTATTTTCCATTCTGGAACATAAATTGCTTAAAAATTATAATATAAATGAAAACGTATGTATAAATTGTAAGCATTATATAATATATATATATATATATATACCATTTTTATTGAATACAAAGGCTAATGATATTTTAAAGTTTTGTTGATTTGACTCTGGATGTATTCAAACAATTTTGCACGATGCTTAAACTTATAAACAATATTAGTTTAGAACAATTTTTATTATTCTTTTTTACTGACTTTAGATGATCTTTCAAAAAATAATCAATAAAACCTTTAAAATCTTTTTTATATAAACGGGATTATTATTTTCCCTACAGCTGAAGCTACAGGCGACAAGAAGATTTTACTCATTTTATATGAAAATATTTTCACATTAAAGTAAGTATAAATATATATATATGAACTTGATAATATTCTTATGCAAAACAATAGAGGTACAGAAAAAGTATCATGAGAGCAGTTTTAAGGAAGTAATAATTTATTAACACATTCACTTTCTTTGAAGTGTTGATAAAAATGCCGTAACATAATTTTTATGGTTTTACAGACCATTCCGCCGTCTCGCTTAGAATTTAATCGAGAAGAAAAAAAATGGCTTCTATGATTGTAAGTTGATGTATCTCTGTCACGCTGAATGTCCAATGAAAATGAATGTGTCCCTTGAAGACACTTCTCAGACGCTCACGTCACTTTTTCTTTTTTTTTAAATGTATTAGAGGCTCTCCCCAGAACACTTCAGTATTAATTTGCCCCAATCACAGAAGAAAACTTTAAGTTGTTCAAAATTGGTTGAATGATGATTTAAACAAGAAACTTTGGATAGTTTTAAGCCAATCTGTCATACATAGTTAGCTGGCCAGCGTTCTTTTTCAAAAATTTCTTTTTTAGAGTTAAAAAAATGTCAGTATCACGATATGCTTCCTTTTCTCAGCCAACAGTTTCATTTTAAAAGACCCTAATAAAAAAGAGACTGTTTTTATTAAGTACTTATTTTAATAAACACCATTTTTTCTGTGTAGGTTGTTTCACTTAAAACTTCTCCTTTATCGCTTACAAAATAGTAAAAAAACTTCATCCTCAAAAAAAAAAAAAAAAAAAGTTGTTATTTTTTTTTCTAGTCCAATTAGAAGGAGATTTTGAATATTAAAAAAATGAATTATTTATTGAAATATAATTTCTATTTTTCACCATTAATGTTTAGAGTTAAACATTTCCTGGTAAGCCTGAATATATCTAAATCTAAAATATGTCTTGACATTACCTAGGGAAATATTTCTTATCTTTTGAAGTAATTTCATGAAAGTGCGCGTATCTGTCTATCTTGGAAATGTCCATGCATCTATTTTAACTGGCTTTGTTGAGACAGTTTATTCACATATAAATCGACAATACCTACATTCAATTAGTAAACTTTATTTCTTCATAGCTTAAATAGTTACATTTTTTATATGCTATAGACTGATTATAGAAATTTCCATTAAAATTACATGATCAAGGAATTTCAAAATTATGAATTTCGATAAACTCTTTGGTATCATAAAGAAGCAAAAGGAAATTTTCAAGAAAATAACTTGAGTTTATTAAATATAACAGCATTTTATTTTCTGTATATAAATTATTTTTTATTCAATTCTAAATATTCAATGTTTTGTCCCAAATGATTATTTAAATTTTCATTGGACAATTTTTTGTGAAATGATAAATTTCTTTTGCCTGATTTTCCAGTGGAAGAAAATTTAATTTTCATTCAATAATATTTGTTCCAACCAAAAGCAAGTTTGTATAAATTTGAGTTATTATGAAACTTCGATTTTTAATATTAATCATCAATTCTCAGATTTTCTTTCAAAATTTAAAACTGCATAATAGCTGGAAGCAAATGAAATTGAATAATGCACAATTAAGGATTATTGCCTTAAACACTTATTTACAAGCGTAAATGTTTTATTTTTGCAATTCTGTTGCTCTTGTAGCGTTTGTTTCACCATGAACTTACATGAATCATGCATAAATACTTTTATATTTTTAAAATTATTTCTTAATTCATTGAAGAAATGAAAACAATTTTTCATGGAAAATCATTTATAGTGTAAGACACAATTTTATTATTTGTTTCAAGAAATGTTTTTTTTATTATTTTACTTAAGAAAAACTATCTTAATGCTGTTATAAATACTATTTTACCCAATTATATTCTATGAATAACAATTCTTTTTTTGTATAAAATTTCTTTAATGTCTTCCCGGTATAGTTTCATTATATTTTGTCACATCAAAATAATTATGTAACGTTATTTCAGTGACAATATAATCTTTTCAAAATGTTGGCATTCCATGAAGCTATGGTTTTTAAACAGTTATTATGAATATTTATAAACATTTTTCAAGTTCAAATTCTTCCTCTTTCAGGAGACTTTCGTATACATCATCGATCATAATTTTCATATACATCTCAGTGCATTAAAAATTTCCCTACTGTAAATAACAAATGTATTCTGTATATATTTACATATGTAGGCAAATAAAACATAAATATATAGACAGGGAATCAAAACCTTTTTTCGGGGTGCCATGCATTTCTTCGGTTGTCTAATAGACCAAAGTCAATGAGCCTTAGGCGAGCAATTTTACATCAGATGAAAGTTAGATATTAATAAATAGTGCAAACAATAGAAGAGTAATTCAAAGGTTGCTTCTTTAAGATAAATTGCGTATTTATTATTCACTATTTGCCTGAAGACGAGCTGGTTCGATAGAAATATTTGTTATATTAGCATTCAGATAAACGTTTAGATATAACTTCATGCCCATGATTCGTCAAATTGTTTGACATTTAAGACGCGTTATTTTAATTCTCTTAATTGTCTTTTGTATTATGTAGACCATTATTTCTTATGGAGACAGTCCCCTAACATTTTAGTGCTGTTACAAACGTAAATATCCGATTCTTCTTGTTTATAAATTTCACGATTTTTTTAACTACACTTTTATATTTGTCTTGTAAACTATGCAGATATGAAGCAAAATCCTTCCTTTTTTTTAAGTTTCAACAAGGAAGGAAAATTGTAGATTAAATAGTTCATGAAACTATGAAAACGAATTCCAAGGCATCAATAGAAACGAGGCAAAAATATTTTTTTTAAAAAAAATGTCAAAATTTAACAAAACTTCGCACGACTATTAACTGATAAAAAATAATATTTTTTTAATTTAATTTTTGTGCAATAATATTTTAGGAATCTCGGAAAAATAGCTCCACAAGACACACAATCACTCGTGAGCTCGCACTCACAATCATCTTTATAATTAGTAACATGAAAAATAATTTTAGAGTTCCTTAATTCACTTTGCAGTTGTAAATCCATAGATTATTCTTCGGAAATGAAAGAAATCTCTCATTCCTAGTTGAAAAAATTATATTTAGAAGAAGCATGGCCTTTGTTCAATTTCGGAAAAAGAAACTAATAATTGTTTTTAAAATGTTTGCAGTGCTTGGTTACTTAAAATACAGAAATAGAAAAAAAAAAAAAAAAAAAAAAAAAAGGCTACCTTTTTAGTAAATCTATTTTTGAATTTCGTATCAGATATTACATTACATTATAATAAGTATTGTTTTAGACAGAAATTCTATGTAGTCACATGTGTCTCTCTTATCTTAAGAATTTAAAAAAATTCTTTAAATGCATTCATTTTATTTTTCTTAATTCTAATTCAAACACTGGAACATTTCAATTGAATTAAAAGAAGTTGACATGTTTTTCATGTTCCGTCATTGCATGCAACACTTTATATATTTCATCAGCACAGTTAAGAAAATTACCTTATCTATCAAAAAGTATTTGCACTTACTAGCATCTACATTTCAGTAGAGATGTTTTACCAAGTCTGCTAATATAAATTTACATTTAAAAAAGAAAAAGGAAAGCCAAGCACTTAATATTAAATGTTGCATAGCAGATTTAATAATAAATAGAACAAGAACCATTAAATAGTTTTAGCTCTTATATTCTAATTTGAAAGCTTCTAATCCTTAAAAATTTTATTAAATATAATATCTAATATATAAAATTCTCGTGTCACAGTTTTCGTTGCCATACTCCTCCGAAACGGCTTGACCGATTTTGATGAAATTTTTTGTGCTTATCCGGTATCTATGAGAATCGGCCAACATCTATTTTTCATCCCCCTAAATGTTAGGGGTAGTCCACCCCTAAATTTTTTTTTTTATTTTTTAGACAAAATTTTTAATTTCTATTTTTTTATGATACAACATACAAAAATACATACAATCCTCAATTTTCACCCTTCTGCGATCAACCCTTATTTTTTAATAGCCATTTTAGTAATTTAATCATTTTTCCTCTCCGGTCGAAAAGTGATCAATCGTAATTTAATTAGTTATCCCCGCCAGATGTCTACAGGTGTCACTTCTGACCCAGTAAACAGCACGGAGTAGGGATGAGAACGAAGCCGGTCTCCTTTCTTTCTCACTCCCTACACAGTTGTCGGCCATCATTATTGTTTATGCATCAAGTGTAGTAGTAACGTTGACAATTATTATTTTGCTATCTCAGTGTAACTATCATATTAACTTTTAATCATTCCTATTTTATCAATAATAATTAAATTATCAATTTTGAGTGTATTTTGCACGATTAGTTAATCAAGTGATTTTATAACCTCAAAAGTACTCAACACGTGACACGAGCTTCCAATAACAACGGATTTTGTGTTGTAAGTATACTTTTTTTTATTTATATCGAAAATGTTGTTGATCTTATAAAAATGTAATTTTAATTTAATTTTATTAAAAAAATGTAATTGAACAATTAAGATTTTCATAGTTTCAATTTTTACAGTGAGCAATGCCAAGAAATCGCAAAGGGGCTGATTTGAGCCGCTGTACAAGTAAAGCTGGAAACTTGCGAAATAGCAGATCCGAAAGAACAGAAGAACAAATCCAGCAACAAAATACTGATGCACGTGTCAGAATGGCGCAATTGCATCAAGAAGAGCCAGAAGATACACGAGCTGAACGCAATGAAGTCAGAAGATTAGAACAACGACAATCACGCCGTTTCACAGTCAATAGACGAAGAACAAATGACCAACAACGACAACAGGTACATCGAGCATTTATATCTGATTCATTCCTGCGTCTAGCATTCCAGTATGAGCCCGATATTGAATATTATGCTCATTCAAAAGTGGTAATTGGTGCTATGGACAAGGAATGTCCGCATTGTCATGCTCTGAAATTCAAAAATGAGCCAGCTGGGATGTGTTGCGCGTCAGGAAAAGTGCAACTACCTGAAATTGAAACACCACCTGAACCATTGAACGGCTTACTTATCGGCACGGATCCAGATTCTAACGTGTTCCTGAAGTCAATTCGAAGATTCAATTCATGCTTTCAAATGACATCGTTCGGAGCAACAGAAATAGTTCGAAATACTAATGCAAATGGTCAACAATTCAATTCTACATTCAAAATCAGAGGCCAAGTTTATCATAAAATGGGCTCACTGCTGCCAATGCCAAACGAACCACATAAATTCTTACAAATCTACTTTATGGGCGGCGAGGATTCCGGAAGCGCACTTGCCAATCGCGTGAATGCACGTTGTGATTATAATAACCTTGATTCACTTTATGCCAGGCGCATCATCAGCGAGCTAGATGCTCTTTTGAACGAGCACAACGAGTTGTTGAAAATATTCAAATCACATATGCACCAATTACAAAGCGATAATCACGCTATCGTCATTAATCCTGATAAAACACCAGCTGGAGAGCATATTCGTAGATTCAATGCACCCGTTGTTGATGATGTTGCTGGAATCATGGTTGGCGATTGTACAGCTGCACGAGAAATTCTGATTCGAAATAATAATCTTCAGTTCATTGCTGACACACATCGTTCATATGACGCTCTCCAATATCCGCTAATATTCTGGAAGGGACAAGACGGATATTGCATAAACATAAAATAACGAGATCCCGTATCAGGTACTTCATTCATTATTAATTTGATCATTAATCATTTAACAAAACAATTAAATTATTGAACGTAATAAATTTAAATTAATTTTTATGAACAAATATTACAGGAGCTGAAACAAACAAGAACGTTAGCTCAAAGGATTATTATGCGTACCGATTAATGATTAGACGTGGCCTGGACAACGTCATTTTACGATGTCGTGAGCTTTGTCAACAATTCATGGTCGACATGTACGCGAAGATTGAGAGCGAACGACTACGATACTTACGATATAATCAACAAAAGCTGCGCGCGGAAGAGTACATTCATTTGCGAGACGCTATCAACAACAACGCCGACGTCGCCAAAATTGGTAACCATGTCATTTTACCATCATCGTACGTAGGCAGTCCACGTCATATGCAAGAATATATACAGGATGCTCTGACTTTCGTGCGCGAATATGGACGACCATGTTTATTTATCACTTTCACATGTAATCCAAAATGGCCAGAGATTACATCTTTGCTACTGCCTGGCCAAAATGCAATACATCGCCATGACATTACAGCACGTGTGTTCAGACAAAAGTTGAAGTCTTTAATAAGTTTCATTACTAAATCACATGTATTTGGTCCCACACGTTGCTGGATGTATTCGGTTGAGTGGCAAAAGCGAGGATTACCTCATGCACACATTTTGGTTTGGTTCATCGACAAAATCCGTCCTGAAGAAATCGATAGTATCATTTCTGCGGAAATTCCAGATCCATCCACTGACCAACTGCTGTTTGATATTGTTACAACAAACATGATTCATGGTCCATGTGGTACTCTTAATAGTTCATCGCCTTGCATGGCTGATGGAAAATGTACTAAAAATTTCCCTAAAGATTTTACCAATGATACGGTCACAAATGTCGACGGATACCCAATATATCGTCGAAGAAATCCTGAAAATGGCGGACAGTCATTTATTAAAAATATCATCAACACAGACATTGATATTGACAATCGTTGGGTGGTGCCATATTCGCCTCTGCTGAGCAAGACATATAATGCTCATATTAATGTTGAGTTCTGCAGTTCTGTGAAGAGCATCAAATACATTTGCAAGTATGTCCATAAAGGCAGTGATATGGCTGTGTTTAGAGTGGAAAATACTAATGTGAATGCTCCTCCAGTGAATAAAAACGATGAAATAACGCTCTACCAAATTGGTCGGTACATCAGCTCCAATGAAGCTGCTTGGCGTATCTTTGGTTTTCCAATTCATGAACGGGATCCAGCAGTTGTTCAGTTAGCCATCCATCTTGAAAACGGTCAGCGTGTATTCTTCACGAACGAGACAGCGATTGATCGTGCAATAAATCCACCTAAAACTACACTCACTGCATTTTTTGAATTGTGTAATCGTGCGGATGATTTTGGTGCCTTTGCACGAACATTACTCTATTCACAAGTACCACGCTATTTCACATGGACTCAAACAAAAACATGGATGCCCCGCAAGCAAGGCTCACCAGTTGTTGCATGTCTCAATTTATTTAAATCAAACGCCTTGGGGCGAT
This sequence comes from Argiope bruennichi, assembly GCF_947563725.1. Lineage (NCBI taxonomy): Eukaryota > Metazoa > Arthropoda > Arachnida > Araneae > Araneidae > Argiope > Argiope bruennichi. The sequence continues at coordinate 101,816,035 of NC_079161.1, forward strand.
TATTTACAGTCAATCCAAGACACACGGAGTGCTTTTATCTTCGACTGTTGTTGGTTAATGTTACTGGCCCATTATCATTTCAAGATATACGTAAAGTGAATGGGCAACAATATCCAACGTATAAAGATGCATGCCTTGCACTCGGCTTGCTGGAAGACGACAACCAGTGGGAATGCATGCTTGCTGAAGCTGCATTGAACTGTACAGCAATACAAATTCGTCTACTATTCGCTATAGTGTTGACTACATGTTTCCCAGCCCGAGCACAGATATTATGGGAAATCACAAAGATTCAATGACTGATGATATATTGCATCAACATCGTATACGGTGCCACGATCTAACCATAACATTCAGCGACGAAATGTACAATGAAGCATTGATTGCTATTGAGGATCTTTGCATTGTCATTGCCAACTTACCACTTAGTAATTTCGGTATGAATTCGCCAAATCGAACTGCATCTGATTTAATGAATACTGAAATGAATCGTGAACTGCAGTACAGTACTGTAGAAATGGCAGCGATTGTTGCCCGCAATGTCCCACTAATGAATGAGGAACAAAGAACCATTTATGATCGCATTATGCTCGCAGTTTCAGCTGGACAAGGTGGGTTCTTCTTTTTGGATGCACGGGGTGGAACTGGCAAAACATTCGTTATTTCGCTAATTCTTGCTGAAATACGATCAAATAATGGCATCGCATTGGCCGTTGCATCATCGGGCATTGCAGCAACGTTATTGGATGGAGGTAGAACAGCTCATTCAGTATTTAAGCTGCCACTAAATATTCAGAATAACCCTGACGCAGTATGCAACATTAAGAAACAATCGTCCATGGCCACTGTGCTGAAACGGTGTAAAATTATTATTTGGGATGAATGTACTATGGCACACAAACATTCACTTGAGGCGTTGAACAGGACATTGAAAGATATTAAAAACAGTGACAAACTATTTGGCGGAACTCTGTTGGTCCTTTTAGGTGATTTCAGACAAACACTTCCAGTCATTCCACGTTCAACATACGCTGATGAGATCAACGCTTGCTTAAAATCATCTCCATTGTGGCGTAATGTTGAAAAATTACAGCTAAAAATAAATATGCGCGTTCAAATGCTTCAAGATCCATCCGCTGAAACATTTTCAAAACAACTCTTAGATATCGGTGATGGAAAAGTTGCTATAGATGAAACTGGATACGTAAAATTACCGACCGATTTCTGCACTATCGCTGATTCGCAAGATACTCTCATTGAACAAATATTTCCCGATGTACACACACAGTACATAAATCATGAGTGGCTTGCAGAAAGAGCGATTTTAGCGGCAAAAAATGTAGACGTTGACAATTTAAATCTGAAGATACAAATGTTGTTGCCAGGGAACTTGGTATCATATAAATCTATTGATACAGTTTGCGACGACAGCGAAGCAGTAAATTTTCCCACAGAGTTTTTGAACTCACTGGATTTGCCAGGCATGCCACCGCATAATTTACAATTAAAGGTTGGATCTCCAATTATCTTGCTTCGTAATTTGAACCCGCCCCGGCTGTGCAACGGTACGCGATTAGTCATTCAAAAATTAATGAAAAACGTGATTGAAGCCAGGATTTTAAATGGCAAGTTCAGAGGTGAAAATATACTCATACCACGGATTCCTATTATACCTACAGATGTGCCAATTCAATTCAAACGTATTCAGTTTCCGATTAGATTGGCATTTGCAATGACTATCAACAAATCCCAAGGTCAAACGATGTCTGTTTGTGGATTAGATTTGAGAACACCATGTTTTTCACACGGACAATTATACGTGGCATGCTCTCGAGTGGGTAAACCATCCAGTTTGTTTGTGTTAGCTAAAGATGGACTAACAAAAAATATTGTTCACGCTATAGCATTAAGAGATTGATATTGTTTAATAGTGTTACTGTCGTAATTGTTTAATTAATGATATATAATTTTAAGGAATAAATTATAATAACTTAAAAATAATGTTTGCCTTTTGTTATTTCTATATTCCCTCATCGTTCACAGCGCTCCATGCTTATTTCACGCATATACCACATTCTTACATACATACAATATACACATTCTAACATACATACATACTTACAATAAGTAAGCTATTTTTTGTCTACACTAGAAATTACTAGGAAATTATTTATATGGCAAAACAACGTTTGCCGGATCAGCTAGTATATATATATATATATATATATATATATATATATATATATATATATATATATATATATATATATATATATATATATATATATAAACATGCTTCCTTTTCTTAACCAACCAATTTCTTCTACTATTATTTTTTCCTCTTCCTCTTTATATTGTGATAATCAGTGTAAGTAAGAAATTTTATTTTAATCTAACACAATATAGAGCTTTTTGCTCATATTATAAAAAAAGAGTATGGACTTTCTTTGTTTTAGTTTGATTGGAATCAAAATTTGATCACGAATTGCAATATTGTTAACAAAAGCAATTTATCAAATTTCATTTGTTTGAGTCTTAATATTCTAAAGGTATCGTCTCCCCATTCGTATATAGGAAGACAGAGAAGGATAGAAACATAGAGCAACAGATGATCAACTTTTAGCCCGACAGAATCCAAAATGAATTTTGAAATTATAATGATAAAGCTTTATGCAAAATGTTATTTTGACTTATGAGATAGTGTGTTCAATTTAAATATGGGTAAGAAAACGGGCAATGTTCGTTCGAAAGATTTCATACAAGATTTGTGATAATTCTGCACTTTTTTTGCTTAAGAAAACCATTTGATAAAATGAATGTGCCTAGTTCATTACACTTTTGATTTAAAGTCTTTACAAGCAGAAAAATAGAGCAGACGTAATTTCAAAAAAGGCTACTTTCTCAAATTTAGGCGCTTTTCATGAAAACCTTTAAATCTAATTTTTTATAAATTACGGTTAGATTTTTAAAAAATGCAAGGAGTATTTAAAGTATTTTTATAAAAGAAACTAAAAATTCATATCTCTCTCCTTTACATTCCACACTTTTCATTTACTTTCTGGTGCTTTAAAATCTTCTACCATTAGCAAACTCTCCTTTGATAAAAAGGCATAAAGATTAAAAACGTAAAATCTTATTATTATTAAAGTCTAATTAGAAGTGTACTCAGCAAAATATTACTGCAGAAGAAAAACAGAAAAAAAAATCTTGGCACGTTTATTTAAATGAGCTTTTTTCCCTCAAAAAATAATAAAAATAAAAATTATTTTGAAGCATTAACTGTAAGCTCTTTCACATCAATTAAAACAATGGATTGATTTTAAAATTTTTCTCGTAATTGTCTCTATCAGCAATATCAGGATCAGTCATTCTTTTTGCTACAGTAATTCGTTCCCGCCAGAACCCATTAATGTGAAAGATCCCTTTTAACTGCTAGATAAGAGTGCCCGCATTTATTTAGTTCTCTACCATCTCTTTAATTTATTGTTGAATCTGTACCGCATTTTATAATCATTGCGAACTCTTGGAAATTTATTGTTTAATTTTTATCGGCTATAAATATAAATTTTGATGTGAATTCGAAATTCTTTGAAAAATACAAATGCCTAATTAGAAAAGTTGAATATCGAAAAATTTTCAGCTATGAGGATTTATTTAGCTTACAGAAATATCTCTATTTCATATATTCATTGTATAAATTAATCGTATGCTATTTAAAATGCAGCATTTAATTGAAATAAACGAAACTTCTCATAAATTTGAAAAATTGACCCATGATTCAGATATTAAAGGATTTTGTAGTGTACTTATCTTTTTTAATATTCAATTACTACATGTCTTTACCTCCCAATACCAAAATTATTTCTAAATTCTTTCATCAGACATATTTACTTTTAACACGTCACTAAAGACATAAATTTACTCCCGATGTCAGAAACATTAAGCCAAATAAGATTCCACTGCTTTTTTTTTTTGTCTTTTGTAAACAACATTGGAATTTATTTTGGAGACACAATATATTCTGTAAATCATGCAATTACCAAAATAAATTTTTTTTTTATAAAAATGTTAAATTTCATAGTTTTAAATGCAAGAAATATGTTATAAGATTAACCTAAACAATCTTTTAATTAGCATTTACTTCTTTTAGGTATTACAGAATTAAACTTATGTTAATAACTGTTAGAATTTAACAAAAGGACTGAAGATTATTGTATTTAAAAATATTATTTTAAGAATGTTATTTTATTCCTTTTCTTTATTCAAAATTAAAACTAGCAATGTAAAACAGTAGACCCATAAAACCGCGTAATTCCAGTATATCTAAATCCGCAAATCTAACTTCTTTTAATCTTTAAATTTTTGCCTAACTTCAGTGAATTTAAGATTTATATATTTTACAATTATAAGCAACACATCGGTCGGGGCTTTATTTGTAGTGTAATATAGATGTTACAAATTAGAGAAAATTAGAATAGAGGAATTTTCAAGCGTATTAAACTGTGCACCCCCCCCCCCATTTCTCACGACATAAGCATTTTTCACACTCAATATAATGTAAGCTTGTTATCTAACAAATTTCATTGGTCTTTATATATTTATCTCATTTGTCATAGAGTTCATGTTTTGATTTTTCTATAACATTTCAAAGATATATATTCAATATTTTGTTTTATTTAGTTTTATATTGGTTTTATCCTAAAAAAGTCTGATTGAAATCTTTATTTGCTTTCTTTCTTTTCAAATGAAATTATTTCTACTACGCACTTTATCTATTTAATTTACTACCAGTTAAACAACTTACGTTGTCAATCCCTTTTTCTTAAATATGTGGAAGGTGACATCGAAATATTTTCGATAGCTGCTTAAACAATTAAAAGTAATCATGGTGAAATTTTAGATAGCTCCGCTTCATCCATCATTTCCGCTGCAGTGACAAAAGAGAACAGCTGCAGAAAAGCAGATCAACCGAAATATGGAAAATAGGAGAAACAGCATCGAGTCGCTACTGCGAGAAAGAGTAACTACAACTCAATTAGGCAACTATCACACCGAGGACAATAACTATGTATGTTGGAATGATGAATTGCCTTCTTTTGTCAGTGATGTTTGGATGATGAAAAAGAAAAAGTTCAGTGGACTGGTGTCGATTTATAATTAGGGAAAATTATTTCACGAATATCTATAGTTTCCAAAGAAAATCGAAAATTTTCATTGTTTGATTTATGAATGTTTATAAAAAAGATGGACACTATTTTTTGAAAATTGCAGCGACATTTCCAATTGAACAATGGAAATAATCAAATAATGCTTCATATAAAACAAAAGAAAATTCGATGTTTGAACTAATTTATATAAATATAACAAAGCTATTCCTTAGAAAAATTATTTTCTCAGAGAAATTAATTAAATGTTGGCAATTCATATATCCCAAAATTCTTTATTTTTCTATTAATAGAAATTCAGTCTCATTTCTGGACAGTGATTTTTTAAAAATTTACAAAAAAATTATAACATGGCGATTAAAATATTCATCTAGGATATTTACATTTACCATCCATAAATCTCTTTGACATCAACAAGTAGTTTGATTTGGATAAGAAACTTATACAAAACAAAAGTATATAAATATGATTATTTCGTTGAAGCGATCATTTTTATATAATCATGATAGTTTACCATTTATTTCGAAGAAAAAAAATTAGTTCTCTGATTTTGTAGACATTTTCTATTTTTAAAATTGCAAAAGATTTTTGCAAATAATCAGGTACAATCTAAAGAAGCTATTTATGGATAAGTCATTTAAGCATTCGTTTGTTAATGAGTAGGAATTGTAGAATAATGAAAAGCACTTTTATAGTTTATAGTCTCGCACTTTTTATAGTTTCCGAGAGAGGGAATTGAATCTCTTAGAAGAATTACTATAACTCGAATCTTAATGGAGCTATCGTTAACATTCCGATAGTTTCTAGAATCTTCGATTTTTTCGCCAAAAAATTGCCGAGTCGCCAACTGGTAGCTACGCTTGTCGACAAGGCAGTGGATCATTGAATCGGTAACCATTGAATGTATCTGTAAAGTTATCTGCAGCATCCATCAAATCTATCTGTAAAGTTATCTACAGCAAACATCAAATCTATCTGAAAATTTATCTACATGATCCATCAACTCTATCTATAAGGCTATTTTTACCAAGAGATTTATTTTATTGAGAAGAAATGTGGTGTCCCGTTCTGTAAATAGTCACAATCATTATAGTAAAGCAAAAATTGAGCACCAGTTCAAACCTTGATGTGGTATCAATTTCCAATTCGACTCTACTCGTACAAATTTTGCAAAAAAATCAACACATATTTAAATATGTGAGGTATTTCATATTTTAGTATATGATTAATAAGTTTTCTAGTTTTGTTTTCGTAAATCTTGCAAAATACGTACAAAAATTTAATGCCCCACAACAAAAAAATAAATAAAACCACAACTTTCTTTATTTTACCGCAGTCACCGTCCACTAAATATCAGATTATTATATAACCAGGACAAACCATCGCAGGCTGATAATTTTGATTTCCCCGTCCTGTGGTGTGTCGTATGACATTGTCTCAAATATTATTATTATTTTTTTAATTCTGAATAATTATTGAGTTTAGACCATAGATATATTTATTGTTTCGGATTACAGAAAGATGCAAATAGCTGAATATTTTCATTGCTTCCAGAAGCAATTACCAAAAACAATTCTTGATTTTGAGATGAAGAATTGAACCAAAAAGATATTTTTGACTGAAAGGCTACAATCGAAAAGGTGAAATTATAATAATGGCTGAAAATTAAGCTGAAGTGACTTGGCTTATATTAAGCATTCACTACCCGAAAAATGCAAGGATCTGCCATAATATGAACAGGGATTATCAACAAAGAACTCTTCGTATTATGCAAATAGGGCATTCAGCTTAATCTTCTGATCATAATCAAAATATTCTAGTAAAATGTTTCTCCTGGAGATAAGACCAAATTTTAATTTTGAAAATTTAGTCTTTGTATTTGGAAGCTACGATGCGATAGTTAATAATACGAAATACAACGTTTATTTATTTGAAATAAGCACACTACAGAAACTGATTTTATTTACAGAATGGATTAATCAAAAACACACATAGTAAACAAGCGACAAAACAAATAAAGAAAACAAAGAAAAAAGGAAGAGTAAAAAACAAAATTCTAAATCATATATAAATGAGAATATAAATAACCTAGCTGAGTTAAAAAGTAAAATACACACAAGCACGATACATTGCGTTAACATTTTTCTTTTCATTTTATTAGTAAATAGCATTGGTGTGTATTACTTACAAAAAATAATGTCAGAGAGCTTTAATGATTAGTTTAAGATAACTCGTAAAATTGTAGATAAGCAGTTACAGAAGTTCCGAAACATTATTTTTCTGTATAGAATATCTGCTTCTAAAACTCATAATTTAACATTAAATAATAACTGCTTCTAAAACTCATAATTTAACATTAAATAATAACTGCTTCTAAAACTCATAATTTAACATTAAATAATAACTGCTTCTAAAACTCATAATTTAACATATAAATTAACATAATTAACATTATGTAAATCGTACAATATAAAATTTCCTTTTTAAAAAAAAAAAATAATAATATCTGCATATTGGTTTTTTTTAACGAAATAAAAAAAAACAAAGCTACATCATATACATAATATGATGTAGCTTTGCGCTTTGCTTTTATGGTAAGTTTACGCTTACCATAAAATAAGCATTTTTATATCCATATAAACTTAGCAACATCATTTATGTGTTCTTCCTTAAATATTTCATTAAAACTTTTCTTTGTATGTTTTAGCTCTCTTAGTTAGAATTATGACTGAAGTTATTTGCAATACATGAAACAACTTGAATTACAAATTTGTAAAAGGATGTATGAAATTTAATTTAAGACACATTTGATTCATTGTTATATAAGTTGTTATATGAGATATCATATTTTTAATGATTGTTATTTTATAAAAGTTTGATTTTACAAAAAATTTTAATTCATTCTTAACTATCATTTAGAGCTGCAATTCGCAGCTACATTTGATCAGAAGAATATTAAATTTAATTAAAAGAGTTTGAGCATGGAACTTCTCTTTTACTTATAATAGCAAATCTCACATATTTTATTTTCCCAAATTAAAAATGTTCCATGCTTGTTAATAAATCCCCAAAATTTACGAATGGAAAAAAAACTATCCTGGAAACATTTATCCTCAAAAAATGAAAAAAAAAATATTTTTAACAGTGACTCTTTAATTGTTTATCATCAGTATAAATCTTGTATAATGTCTTATTACAATTGAATATGCTAAAATATCTCATAATTTAAAATTATAAAGAACAGGCTAAATTTTATTTTTAACTGGTATAATTAAAATAAATATCTTATAAGCTCTATGTTTATTCAGACAAATTCATTTAGTAAAAATATTTTTTTCCTTTGTATTATTCCTTTATCCCTATTTAATAATAAGCTGGATAATTTCTTCACAAAATCTTTCAGTTTTAACTTATTTAAAAATAGTAGTAACAGCGAAAAAATAATTTTAGTGATGTTTCAAACATCCTATACATCCTAAGAAATCTTAGGATGCTTGTACACTAAGCTGTCACAAGCCCTTAACGTGCCTATCCTTCTCATTCAAAAGCTACTTTCATCTTGAAAACGATTGCCACTACAAAACAAGTTTCGAATGCTGAAACATTTATTTTTTTTAAATTTTAGTCTTAGTTTATTTTTACTGACTTATTATTATTATTTTTATCCCGAAGGGTAAAATGGGAAATTTCACATCATTACATTTTTTTCTTTCTCATTTTCACTTCTTCAAAGCGTTTCATTATGGTATGAAATGTTAAGAAAAAAAAATGGAAAAAAAAACTTTATTACCTGCAAATTAGAAGAATATTTGCCTAAAAAATAGCAGAAAAGAAAGAATAGATTTATATATCTAAATGCCTAAATGGAAAAAAAATAAATTTTGGCATTAACTTAAGGATGCTTCGCACTTAATTTAAAGCGATGTGTATTTTCTCTTGCAGATTCCTCTAATGGGAAAACTTCCATTTATTGCTGGAAGGAGATGACGATATCTATTTTATTTAATGCGAATTCTTTGTTACTCTTTGGAAAATATCCTGTGTTATTAATTAGAAGGGTGTATAGGAAATGTTTAAATATTTTATTTCCAAAAAAAAAGCTTGTTTGAAAATAAGTTTATGCTAAACTTATTTTCAAGCCAGCTTCTTTGGGATCTGGATGAATTGACAAGATTTACCTTTTAATGATTATTTTACCATCTAAGATAATCTGGATTCATGAAGTGAGTTATATGTTTTTGTGAATCAGATTAATTGAATTATACAAATGCAATTGAATTTGAAGCATTTATTTATTTCTAGGATATATCGAGAAATATAGAAATGAAGCCAATGATCTTTAATATTATACGATATAAAATTACACTGACATTTTTTACGAACAACTGTATAAATAAATAGAGATAATAGCCAGAAAATATAAAAAAATTGCCAATTAAATAATTATTTATTTATTTTCTTTTTAACTCATTTTATTGTCGCGCACAATTTGCAGTTTATTTATTGCATCTTTTCTTCAAAACCAACCATTGAAAAAAAAGTTGAAGTGAATGATATTTCTTCAAAAAATAAGCGAAGGGATTTTAAAGCTGAAAGTGCCCTCTCCCAGTTGTAATTCATTGGTGGAAGAGATTTTTCATACTTTCAACCCAGTCGACAGAAATGGAAATGGGAAGTATAAAACACTTAAAGAGTAACGCTTATTCAAACTCATTTAACGAACTCGCAGGGAAACTGGAAACAGCAACTATTTATAAAAGTATTCGTAAAAGAGCTTTCTCTGATTAAATTCCAAAGTTTAGGCCGGCCAGGCCTTCAGTCCAATTGTTGAAAGATAAAATATTCTGGAACAAAAAAAGTTGGATAAGGCCCAGTCTTGTTATCTTATAAGCAACATAGGTTAATGGGTCCTCGGTAGCACCAGTGCATCTCTAACTTGTGGATCTGCAAACGTTGCAACATGTGACTGACCTAGAAGAAGTTTCCACGAAGCTAAATAGTCGTATTGAACTTGATCTAAAAATGTTCAGGCCAGTCTGTGAGAACTTTTTAGTCGCATTCAACTTCCGTTAAATGCACTTTCTTTAATCTAATCATGTCACCCTAACGAATAAAACAAATGACTTTTCTAAGACATTACCAAAAGTACATTCATGTAAAATAAAAGATTTTTTATTTATTTTATATTTTATTTTATTTATAGTATTTATAATTTTTTTTAAAAAAATTCACAAATGATAGATATTCATAATTTTTTCTGGCTTCTACAAAAATATGATTTTTTTTCAAATATAAGTAAATGTTAGTTATATTTATTTCCTTTAATGTAATTTACATAATTCAACATCCTTAATATGAATTATGTTATTCATTCTTTCTAAATTGGAAAAAAAGAATGCACCTTAATTTTTGCAGCTTAATGTATTTTCATTTTTTTCACGCATTTATTAATACAGATTTTTTTTTATGTTTGGGAAATCGTAATGTTTAATTGATTTTTAATTTAATTCTGACTTTCTTTCATGAAAGTTTGAACAATAGTGTAATTCCGATAAAAATACACTAATTTAGTCATTTATTAAAATTATAACTGCAAATTAAATAAAGATTTATTTAAATTATGATTTCTTAGATGTGACCGAATTGAATTTGTGCAAAAACTAACTCAAAAATTTACAATTTTATGTAAATGAATTATAAATAAAAGATTAGAAAGGAAACAAAAATAATTAAAATTAAAAATGTCTTACAATTTAGATCAATAAAGAAAGTGTGTTAAGAACTCTTTGTATTTTTTTTTAAAAAATACGAGTTGATTCCACACAAAGTATATTTAAATTTCTAAACTATAACAATTTTAGATACTTGTCAATACTTTGTACATCCGTAATTCGCATTCATTTACGGCATAATACTATCAAATGTAATTGGGAAAAAAATGTCAGAACTAGAAATTAAAATAAATAATGTAAATTTTATGATACTGAATGATTATAAAAATGTTTCTAAGAAATATTTCTATATTATTATTAGTAGTAGAAATATTCAATATTAAAAAATATCTCCTGAAATAAATAATAAAAATCGATCCTCATTCCATTGCTCAACATTTCGCTATTAAACGATTCGTGAAATACTTCGTGATCAACATTATATATATATATGATATAAAGTGGCTCAAAAAATTGAGAGTACACCTTACTTTTACTTGATAAATTCGACTTTCAATATAAATAACACATTATCGGGAAGTGCAAACATGTGTATATTTTTAAACATATCAAATGGTTTAATTTTAAGTAAAAACAAAGAAAAATCAACGGAAAACTTCTAAATTGAAAAGTTTCAGAATCATTTCAAATAAATATGTGCAGAATTTTGCCTCAAAAAATTGAGAATACACCAATGTAATTCTTGTAATATCTCACATAGAAAGAATGTACCAGTATTTAGTTGCATGCCTTTTGGCTCTTATAATGGCCTCTAAGAGTCGTGGTACCGATTCGACCATTTTTGGTGGTATCTGAAGATATTTTACCCCATTCTTCTTGCACCACTTGTTTTAAATGGATTTTGTTTCTAATTTTGTGTTTTTGGACCACTGCTTCGAGTGTGGCTCACAGATATTCAATGATATTGACGTCGAGATACTGTGGCGGGTGTGTAAATGCTATTTAAAATGAAATAGACACCATATTTTGAAGTTACGAGTTTTCTGTTTGGAGTTATTGTGCTAAAATGAAATTTCCATCAGAACCCAATTTTTTAGCACTTTTCTTTAGATAGCTGCGAAGTATAACCATGTAAACCATATCGTTTATAATGCCATCTATAAAAATTAAATTCCATTATCCCGGATGAAGCCATTTAACCTCAAATCATGACAGTCACTATTATGTTTAACTGTAGGGCGTACATTTTTTGGATCCAAAGCAGTATTAGACTTTCTCCATACAGTACGATGGTTGTCACTGCGTATAAACAAAAATGTTGAGTTTTCTTTCATTATTAAAGATAGCTTTCTTCCAAATGTTATTAGTCTTCAATTGATGAGCTTTTGCATTTCAAATTGAACTTCTAATGCATTTTCTGAATTTGCAAGCTGATGAACGGTTTCTCTCTAACAATGCGACTTTTATATCCAGCTTATCTAATGGCATTTCGCACAGTTTCAGCACTTACACTTCTGACTAAGATTTGAAAAGTTTCTGCAACAAGTTGGATGAACCATATGGTCGCAGCAATCTAAAGAAAAGTGTTAAAAATTTGGGTTTAGATGAATATTCTATTTTCCAGCAGGACAACGACCCCATACAGAATGCACGTAACGTCAAAATAGGGTGTCTTTTTCATTGTAAACAGCAGTTACACACACCACCACAGTACTCCGACATCAATGCCATTGAATCTTCGAGGGCCATACTCAAAAAAAGTTTTCAAAAACTCAAAATTAGAAATAAAATCCATTTAAAACAAGTGGTGCAAGAAGAATGTGGTAAAATATCCTGGGATACCACCAAAAATTGGTGAAGTCGGTACCATGACGTTCAGAGGCTATTATAAGAGCCAAAAGACATGCAATTTAATAGTGACACTTTGTTTCTATGAATGATATTGCAAAAATTTCTATGGTGTATTCTCAATTTTTTGAGGCAAAATTCTGCATATGTTTATTTAAAATGCTGCTGAAACCTTTCAATTTAGAAGTTTTTCGTTGATTTTTCTTTATTTTTACTCTAAATTAAAGAATTTGTTATGTGTAAAAATAAAAACATGTTTAAACTTCCCGGTAAAGTGTTATTTATATTAAAATCCGCATTTATCAAGTAAAAATAAGATGTATTCCCAATTTTTTGAGCCACTGTATATATATATATATATATCGGTGAGGAATTTTTATGAAATTTCTGACTGAAACAGATTAAGCTAGAGATGAAATCCTAAATGGTATTTGTAATTGTAGTTGTAATATATTTTTTTTATCATTTTAACAGCAATATAAGATTTTGAATGCAAATACTCAATTCACATGAACAGGTTTACAAAACATGACATTCCTTCAAAATCCAAAATACTAGAAAAATGCCGAAAAATAGAAATAAAAAATACCGAAATTTCTAAAAAAATACGCGAATAATTATTAAAACACTAATATCTTCTTAACATACTAATTCTGGTTCTTTTTAAACATTGGTATATAAATTTCTTAAAAAAATATTATATTTTTGAAAATGATCCTTACAATCTTTTACTTCAATTTACAAATAATTTTTGTAAATATAACTGAACAATTCTTAAATTTATTTTCAAAAATAAGATTCTTTCAAATAATTAATATTCAGTCAATAAATATTCATTCAGTGACATCTCGTTTCTCTCCTGTCGGCATTTATTATTTTTGAGGTAATAAATGCTGGGAAGAAAGCATTTGTTAACACAAAACTCAGTCAAATCTAAAGCATTCTTTGACTTCAAATACTCAATCACCAGAACACTAAATGTAGGTTATTACACCAAGAAGAAAAGCCATCGTCGATCATTAGTTTTCAGTTTTCCCGCCTTGTGGCGAAGTTGCGGAACGTTGCCACATCTAATTCATCAAATTCTGCATAATTAATGCGTGAGGGCTCACGGTAGATTGATTGTTCTTGGCTAACAAAGACAAGATCAAACGAATTGTCTTCTTACTTTAAAGGAAAATTATCAAAGAATTCGTCAGTTCCTAGATAGGCGATTATTTGGAATGGTTTATTTTTAACAATTGGTTGCCACATTCCGAAACCTAATATCGCGTTTATGGCAGAGAATTGAGTTGAAGCGATTTAATTTTGTTTTCGGCATCCATCATCCGAGTTCTGTGACATTTTGTCAGAATACGAACCGCAGTTTTCTCTGTCTCATGCAAATCGGGCCTTCATTTTTAGCTCGTTATTCAGGAATAAGTGCCTTACTGAGCAGTTCTTCCTATTTGCTGCATACCGGCTGTTGCGCTAGATTTTGAAGTCAAAGAATTTAAGAACGGATGTTTTTGCATACGTTGTGACTGAAATGGTTGACTTAGTAAGATTTTGCTATTCGAATATATGTGTTAAAAAAATATCATCTTATTGAAAATACCTTTTAATTTAATTTCTCGTAGAGAACTGGCTTTTAACTTGTTTTTCTTACTAGGAGAAAGACCTCACTCAGTTTTAATTCTGTTCTTGAAAAAAAAATGATATTTTTAGTTAAATTTAAATTTATTATTATACTTTTACTTACTGTTTTACCAACTTTTAAGATGAATTTTGTGGAACTAAATGTACATTCTCAATAACTGAATCGTATTTTCGGTGCACCATATCCTAGGAAAGGATCTTGCGCCAGGAAATTGCCGCATCCAATCCAATCCAATAGAGAACTGGCAAACATTCATTTTACTGTCAATACTTTTATTGAATCTTAAAGACATTCAAATGTCGCATTAATATATGTTGCCCTGTGCATCTAGTTTGAAATATGAAGTGAAAATATGCTACATTTCACATATCACAATTACAAATTATTTGCTTCAAATACTCAAAATTGTTCGAATATTTAAAGCATTAATTTTAATACAATTCTAATCTGCGCATTGATGTTAATAATGAAAATGGTTGACTCTTAGTATACTATAAGCAAAATGTACGCGAAAAAATAGAATTTATATAAAGAGCCTTTATACCTACCCTAGGTGTTATAATAAAGCATGTAATTATTGTATAAGAACAAAATAACTGATAGCCGTAGCAATTGTAATCAGTCTTATCAGATAAATCCGAATTGCTTTCTGCTTCATCAAATTTTAATCACTCCGTTAGCCTGGTCGATTGTCCTTGGTGCTGAAGTCATGAAATGTGAATTGGATTAATGCAAGAAATATTTTAAGTACGATTAATGTGTATACTTAAATCCATCATAAATCCAGGGGAGTGGAATTATGGCTTATTTTTTTTATCCTTAATTTGTTGGTTATTGTTTAGTGAACACTTTTTAAATATAACAGCAATATTTATCCTCCTTAGTGCGATATTCATCTGAATGTCTATTATATGAAAACTGATTCCTTATTAATAAAATGCTGCCATCTAATTAATTTAAGCAAAACCATCCTTATTCTCAATGTTCATGAACAAAATGTAAAACACGAAGCATGCAACTTATATGGTGACTAAGGTTCAAGCTTCCACTTATTATATCAGCTGTTGATGGTTGTTAAGGTGGTGTGAACACCAAATGCAGCGAAGTAAATTTTATATTTAGTGTTAATATTCACCACAGTAAAGGTATTTTTAAAAATATTTAAATAATAACATAATTTTATAAATCTAAAATTTTTAATAAAAATAATATTTTTATCTGAAGTATTATTCATAATTCCCTTATTATTGTTATTTTAATGCGTTTAATTAATTAAATTATTAGTTTAAACAAGCAATTTTAAAATTTCTCATCTTTTCTGAAAGTTAAGACCGGTACCTAGTAATTTTTGAAAGCCGAAGAAGGATAATGTTTCAAAAATTGTTAATAATTTTTAAAGAATGATACAGATTTTAATAACCATATCAAGAAACAACGTGGTGTAAATAAATATTCGTAAATTTTTCATTTAATACGAATGTCAACACTAGTTGCAAAATAATATTTTCTCTTCCGGTAAATATAGTTTCTAACAATAACAATAACTAGTAAGTCAATTGTCTAGAGATCTTAACTAAAATCGTCTTTGAATTTCAATGTATATTCTGAGATGTCCATATAGTGCAATTTATTTATTAATTATTATATGTTTTATGCAAATAATATTAATTATTCATATTAAAAAAACAATTGTTATTCTTACATTTCAATTGCCAGATATAAATTGAAGAAAGAATAAATAGTTAAATAAAAATAAAACTTCAAACAATTTTTTCTCTAGTAATATTATCATAAAAGAAATTTTAACAATATATTATTCTAGATTTTAAAATATATATAGTCTGTTGAATATAATAACTTATGCCTCATAATTTGTTATAAAAGTAAAAAAATAAAATAATTCTTATAAAAGTAAAATTCGAAATTAATTTATTTCGTTTATAAGTTTCAAGAGAAATATTGAAAATGTTTTCCTTTTGTGGAAATTGAAATTTCATAATTCTGTGAGAGGAAGGTAGTAAATATAATAATTTTATGGGTCTCGACGACGTGCAAAATAAATTAAAACATCTCAATATTATTAACTAAAATGTCAGTAAACAGAGTATTAATTTCGCAAAGCTTCTTAGAAATTCACTAGTGAAACGATGAATAATTAAATTAAATTCTTTTAATAATTAAATAAATTTTATTCCACAAATGCAATGCATAATTCAAATAATTTTCCAAATAAAAAGAAGAGGAAACTTTTAAATAGAAAGGAAGAAGTAAATAAAAGTAGTTTTCTTAACTTGAATATGAGTTAACCCTTAACTGGGGACGTGCGGTCTGTGAGACCACTAGCGATGATTTTTTTGGTCACCCCTATTCTATTTTTAGCTCAGTTGAATGGAGTGACCCTGCAGCTTCCTGTTTTGTGACCTTCAATACACGTGCAGTTTTTCAACCGATTTCAGCGGAAGCTTTTTAAAATAATTCAGTTATTTCCTCGAGCGCGGTCTCTAAGACCGCACCTCCCTATTAGTGTCCCAGAGATAAATAAGGCTTAGCAGATGGCGCTAAAACTTGGGCCCCGAAATATATCCAATTTACTGATCCTGTTATGAAGCAGTGCTCCAGACACTTTTAAATAAATCAGAAAGTGATTTTAGTGATAAGGATAATTGTACAGAAGAATTTTTCGATGAAAGTTCGCATTCAACTGATTCTGATATGTATGTTCAAACATAATTAATTTTTCTAGAGATGATGTATTTTGAAAAAATTATAAAATGTATTAATATACCAAGAGATAAATATACAGAATTTATAGGTTGATTTTTATACTAGTTTTTAACCTGTATGTTTAAAATGCCCAGAAAACCGTGCTATGAAAGTCACACAAGCCGATAAAAAAAGGTCCACATTTACCCATTGTCAATTTTTTTATATATATATAATTGTTGAATTTTACGTTATATTGCATTCTATGCACCCTCATATACCGTAAAAATAAATATGATTTAAATAGTAAAAATTAATATGGTTTATCAAGAATATTATTTATTGTAACATGCAATTTGAGAAGAAAATGTATGTCCCAACGTATTTACTTTTTTTCAATGATAATATATTTTGAAAAATTTCTAAAATATATCTATATATCAAGAAAAATATCTTCAAAATATATTGGTAGTTTTTCATACTAATACAATCATTAGAAAATTTAACTTAAGTGTAAATGAAATGCGGTCTCGTAGACCGCACCTCCCCAGTTAAGCCCTAAAATTTCCCCTCCCCAGTTAAGGGTTAAAGTTATTTTGAGAAAAAAGAATTTTTTCAGAAATGTACAAATTTTAGAAATTTATTATAATATCTTAATGATTAAAAGTTTATGAAGAAGCGTCAGGACATTAAATATGGAGTTGCTTGAACAAAATGTAAAGAAGAAAGCAATGAATTAAATGAATGCTAGCATCCCTTTTAAAAGTTAACAGAACATGATTCATTAATGGAATCTGACTGAGAAGAATTATATTACAACAAGCATAAAATACTTTGACATAACTAGCCGAGATGGATACGAAAATATTCTTAGAATTAATTCATCGTTTTAACCGGCGCATAAGAACTCGTTAAGTTAATGTCAGGATTTATTTATTTTGTTTCCTTCTTAAAGAAAAAAAAATAATTAAAATAAATAGGCCTACATGTCCTTTTTTTTTTTTAATTCTTCTGTGCTATTTTGTAAACACACCTGCTAATTAGGCTGGTAATAAAAATAAGAGCTTTAAAGCAGAATATTTTATTTCTATTTTTTTCCAAGTAATATTTTATGTTGTGATGGGAGATTCTGAAATAAATTAAAATAAGTAAAGTGCGTTGGGATGGAGTTTTTTTTAACATTTCTCTAAAATATGTCGGTAAAAAATTCTTCAAAAGATAAATTTGTTTCGAAAAGAAAGCATATTTTTCTGACGGGGAAAAAAAGAGAACAAAATTTTATGTGGTGGCCAATTTTGATAAAAAAAAAAATAGCTTACCAATATAAATATACGTGATAACTCTGTTTCTCAGAACCAGATTTTTTTTAATTGCAACTTAATCACTGCAGACTACTTAAAATGTTTTGTTGTGATCTAGAATAAATTTTTCAAAAGAAATTGAGAGAAGGTCTTCCCACACATAAGAACAAGAGACAAAACTGTGAGGGAATAAATAATACTATTTATAGATTGATGTTCGTCTGAATTAGTAAACACATTCCAATTTTGAGATACAAGAAATTTATTGATAATAAAGTATACGAAGTGCAAATAAAAACATTAATTTAATTTTGGTGGTTTAAATTTTAAATAATACACAAGTAATTTTTAATGTTAATTTACATTCCAAAATTTGCAATTTTGAATCTAAAAACAAAAATTTGCTGTTCATTTAATATTTTTAAAGAAATTAGAAATACGTCTCTTTAACAAAACATTCAAACGTTAGACCGATTCTGAGATGTTTAAGTAGTTTGTAATTTGACTAAAACCTTTTTTTGATAAATTTGTGATCACGGTGACAATGTTTAATCGACTAAAATTTTCCAAATGTTTTCATGAATAACTTGTATAGTGCACATATATACTCCGCGATACATTGTTTGTGCATATTTATAGAGTGTGCATATTTATAGAGTGTAACATACTAGGAAAGAAATTCTTACCAAATTTTGGTCTTTAAAAGAAATTCTTTTTATATTCATTTCTGTGTGATGCGCAATTCAGTTAAGAAAAAATCATACTTTGTATCTTTGAGATTCTCAACGTCTTAGGTGTGACACTGATACCTTTACCTTACTTACTGTACGATTTTAAATATACAACAATATAAAGTATATTGTTTTAGGGATAAAAATGTTAGTTGATTCCATACAAGCTTATAACGAACGTATGAGACAAAAATAATTCTTATATCTATGATATATATATCCCGGTAATAAATTAAATGATATTTGTGACAATTCTTCACTCATTTCAAAGTTAATAATATAAAGGTTTAAAATTTTTCTGTAAAGTTTACGATTTTAAACATTCATATTAACTCATTCAATAATAATATGGCATTTATTTTTATTATTATGCAAAATTGCTTGAATACTGTAACATTCAACTGTCAAATTCAATTAAATTTAAAGATTCAACGTTTATATAACTTTACATCTGATCAAGATATTAACTGTTCTTTGATGTGTTTAAATTTAAATAAATGTACTTTGAAATATTCAGGTTTATACGTGAAGAATTTACATCTTCTTTTCTCCTATAAAATAAAGAACTTTATTCTATCATGTGCATCTATTATTTATCACTTCCAGCAGACGAAAGCTGGATCGATGCCATCTTTCTTTTCGTTTTCAAAGAAAAAATGGATTCTCAGTTTTCCCTTCATATTTCATCCGTTCACTTCCACGTGGCAACGGTGTTAAATCATGGAGGAAGAAATCTCTCTCATAAAACCGCAACAATGAAACATCTTGGAGATGCTGTTCTTCATTCTTTGCTTCAATAGAACATCAGAAATTCTAAACGTTATGGCAGGGAAGTTTTAATAGAGGTAAATTATATGAGAAATATTTTTCATAAAAATATCTGACATATGAAAGTGAAAATAACTATCTTTTATAAATTTTTTAAAACAGTTTTACTCCATACCTATCAGAATACTAAATGCATCCTTCATGCAACTAGAGTGTCAAGATATTAATATACAGCATTTAGAATTTACCAAAAACTAACCATGTTTTAATTGTTTATATATTGGTTGGCAACAGATATATAAATTGCAAAGTGCTCAAAATTGCGTGAAAAATTTGCTTATATTAATTAAAAAAACAGTTTACAGGACATTTATTTATCATTCAATTTTATTTACATTTTTAACATATTTTTTTTGTTTTCAGATAGCGTCATTAACTTTATTAGAATAAGCCTAATTCAAATTGAAATTCTATTGTTTTGCTTACTTACTTATTTAATTAGTCTTAATTAAATTTTAAATAGATAGTTTCATTTTAGACTACAAATTAATAAATAATTATTTAAAAATAAGTTAGGAAGCATTATTAGAAAAATTGTCCTAAAAAATACTATAAAAACGAGTCTCTGTTTTGTAACTGCTAAAATTTTAATTTCTTTCTGATCATAGTTACTCAGGATTCTAATGAGAAATATGCTAAATTTGCTATTCCAATTTTTATCTTATTTTAATTAAGTTAAAATCCAAGCAGTTAACACATTTTTTAAATTTAAAATAGGAAAAATTGCATACAATGTTAAAGATAAACACCTTCGGACTGAGGTATGTGAATTCATTTTTTAAAGGATTGTACATTCCATTCATTAATTCCATTCAGTTTTCATTTACCTTTAATTCAGACGGGATTATTACTGCAGTAAGCTATTACAGGAGAAAGTTGCTACAGTAAGCAGTAACAAAGCCTTAACAAGTTGTCTAGTATGTGTTTTCTTTAAGATACTCTTGAGAAAGGCGAAAAAAAAATATCATCTTTTCTCAGAGTAATTTTCTAGCGTCTGTTTTCTTTAGTTGTAACTATCTTCAAAAAAGAATAAAAACCAAAGCTTAAACGTTCCCAAGTATTGTTATTCATTCCTTATATCAGTGGTTCTTAACCTTTTTAAGCTACGACCCAAATTTGAGAATTTGAGAACGATGATGATTTTTTTTAACTTACAAATTTTTTATTTATTTTTTTAATAATAAAGATAAACAAAAGTACTTTTCGATCCAAGGAAAATTTAATTAATAATCAAGTGTTTTTAATAATTTTTATTGACCAAATTAAAATATATTTATAACTTTTTGAAAATAATTGACATTTTAACTTATTCCTAAAAAAAAAGTAATATCAATACATATGTTAAGTCTTTTAAATTTTAAATGCAAGTCATACAGTTTTAATGAGAACCTTGTTCTTGAATACATTTTGAAAGATCTTCAAACCTCGGTTGAATGCTTGTCAAGGAGCACCTTATATCTATTTCAGGATTTAACTTGTTCCGGTAATTGTTTTTGATTACACACAGAGCCGAAAAACCGGCTTCACACATATATGTTGTTGAAAAGGGCAATAATACTTTTAGGGCTTCTTTAACAATTATTGGCTTTTCGATTTTTAATTTTAACCAGAAAGCACATAAAGATTCAGTGTTTTTGTAGAAATTGTATCGAAGTGCTTGGTCACTTTGTATTTCTATTAATTGTTCTTGAAATTGATTAATATTAACAAATTCCTCATGCAAATCACTTACATCAAAATTAAATGGCATTCGAACCCAATTATATTTGAAAACATCGTCTGCAGGGAAATATCGATCAAAGTCTGCAATTAGTTTTTCTAAATGATTAATAATAATTTTCTGTATTTCCAAATCTGTGATATCAATATTATTGTCTTCAACAAGTAAATTAAGAGTCGGGAATGAAACAAGTTTCTTTACTTCAACCTTATTTCTTCATAATTTGAGTTTATTTTTAAAACATGTCATTTTTTCAGTTAATTCAATAATAGTATGATTACGTCCTTGCATAGACGTATTTAGATTATTTATTTCAAATAAAATATCTGACAAATAAGCAACTTGAGTAATCCACTTCAACTCGGAGAATTTAGATGCTAATGGGTGTTTCTTTTCTCTCAAAAATAATTCACACGTACTTTTTGCTCTCGCCTTTTAATCAGCTGATATTGTTTGATCTTGTTAATCACATTCATTTTCGATTGTTGATATTTATTCAAGTCGTCATTTCTAAAATGTCTGAAATTTGGTGTATTACTAATTTTTTGGTTCGACTCAGTGCCACCCAAGAAATATGCTTCGCGACCCAATTTTGGGTCGCGACCCATAGGTTAAGAACCGCTGCCTTATATCGATTATTTGCAAAGTTTTGCATTTTCTGAAGCTGTAGATTATAACAGTTAAGAGTGAAATTCAATTTACATTCTTAAATTTTCATAACAGAATTGTGTTCTTAAATGTGAAACAGATTTGTATTCTTAAATGTGAAACAGAATTGTGTTCTTAATCACATCTGAAAATTCTAGTCAGCGTCATTAGGGTCAGGCTTTCATAATCGCAAAAAGCCTGTCATTTTGTTTGCATTTGAATAATTTAATACAAGATGATATAAAATCTAGGAATACAACAATATTCTGTCTGACATTAATGTTTAGTATTTTATGCCAAATTAACAACAGCCATTTTTAAACAATCTACCATATGATCTGCATGCATACTACCCTTCATAATGAAAATGATATGTTAATAATAAGTTGATGCTATTTGGCTTTAAATACAGAAGGAAACAAGAAAATTGATTTAAAGGAAGAAATAATATGTGATGCTCAAGAGATGATGATTTTGAGTCTTTGCAAT
Source organism: Argiope bruennichi (assembly GCF_947563725.1). NCBI lineage: Eukaryota > Metazoa > Arthropoda > Arachnida > Araneae > Araneidae > Argiope > Argiope bruennichi. The sequence continues at coordinate 101,838,779 of NC_079161.1, forward strand.
AAAAAATGGAGGCTCTGAAGATAGAGGAAATTACTTATCTCTAAGCATCCAATGTTGAATTTTCAACAAATACGAATATTAACTTTTGATCGAATGTGTTAAAGGTACGAGAATGAAAGACTTATTCTTTCTTCTGAGAGATTCACGAAGTTGATGGTGGTCAGCTGAATGTGAAAGGAGAAAGAATGCACGTTTCACTCAATCAAATTTTAATTGGGGGATAAATGATAGTTTGCTTTTGCAAAAATTATATAAAAGTTTATTGAAAGATCTTATCAAAGAGTAGTTTTTTCGGGTAGCTTAAATAGCAGAGTCAAATATGGAAACATAAATATAGTGAATTGGAGATTAAAAGTTCTACTTTAATACGAATTCAAATTTCTTCTACTAAATTGAACTACTGGCCCTTACTTATTTTAAGGTGCCTTTCTGCATCTTGTATTTCCTTCTCATGTCTCTTAATGCACAGCTATTTTTTTTTACCAAGTCTCATTTCCCGACTCCTCCCGACGATGTTGGATTAGTTATATTAATGTTCCCTTTTAAAGCAACACCAGGGAAAATATGGAACGGACCTCGTCATTTTGAATCGTGGTAAAATGAAGAGGACGGCACCTGAGCTGACACATCCTATACAAACTTCCACACTACACTAGTGGGAGAACACTTGACCCACTAGTGTGGGTCTTGGTAAGTGCACCAGACCCACTTACACGACTGTTCTTCGGTGGAATTGGGTCTCGAACCAGAAGCCCTCCAGTTACGAAGATGAGAAGATGTTGGGAGAAGAATCATTATGAATTATTTCTGTCAAATATATTTAACAGTTCTAATAACTTATAAACGATATTCCCTGAAATATAATGTATTAATTTTCTCATATATGAAAAGCATAAAGCAATTATTATATATACTTGCATGTGTCTGAAGAGGAATTATATAAGCATTAAATTAATTAAATTAAAATTTTTAATATTTTTTTTTATATTTGTTACATGAAAGAAAAAATTGAAACTGTGTTTAAAAGTAAGCCAGTCAAATACGGATTTCAATAGTACTCAAAGAAAAATGAAATTACTCAGAACTTCCCCGAAATAAATTCACACTCAAAAGGAATACGTTATTTGTGTGTGTTTAAAATATCAGTGTTTAATAGTAGAACAGAATTACAGAAAATATTTAATAGCATTATCATAATGAATGAAAGAGACTATCATTTTGATTGTATAATAATAATTTCTGTTTTAAAGAAATTCCATTATTTTCTTGTAATGAGTCACACAACTTTACTCTATAAATTTTTTTCTATATAGTTGTTTCTTAATCGGTATGTCATTTTTAAAGTGAATTTTTTTTTCTTCAAAAATGTAAATTAGATCATATTTGCATTCATTTTCCAATCGATACTATGAGCCTCTGAGGCGAAAATAAATTTATATTTCCCTCTGACCAGGAAGCAGCAGAAAAAAACCCTTTCTGTAACGGAAATTCCTCGACCGTGAGCTGAGATTTCCTTAAATCTGACAATGTATCAACGCTCTGCTTTTCTTGAGTGCAGTTAATATATAAGAAATTCAATGATATTTTTCTTAATCAACAATAGTCAGTTGTTACTGCTTATAAATTCAGTGTTTAGTTCTATATTTGAAAATAGCTCTTGATTTAGAAATTAGAAAGGGTATTGGTTCTATCTCTATAAATGAAAACAATTGGCATTCCTAAAAACAAAATTAGTCTTTCTTCAATTCGTGAAACGTAAATGAGGAATTTCTTTAAAACTTCTATATTAATTTTAAATTGACACTTGAAATTCACGTTTGTGCTATAACTATTTCAGTAGATCATTTAATGAAATGTTTTCGTTTAATATTTGCTTTATATACAATATGACAATCATCAGGATTCCCCCGGGTAAAAAAAAGTATTTTAAAAAATCAATGGATTTTTAATTTTTATGGTAACGAGGATTATTTCATTTGGGATGTGAGTATGATGGAAAGGAATCGAAATAAAGGAAATTGATAAAGTTGTCATCATTAGCAATGGAAAAATTATGTTTGTTTTCTATGATAATTACCTCTTATGTTTGTTCTGTTCTTCTATGATAATTACCTCAAACAGATTTCTGGCTAAGAATTTTAACAATCAAATATAACCCTAAGAAATTAATTCTGCAGCAATGAAGTATTTTTTTATCGTATCTACTTCCGCATCTTCAGTTTTAGTTTTAGTTATATAATCGTACCGTTTTAAAGCAACACTAGGTTATTTTTGTACAGACCTCGTAATTTTGAACCCCGTTCAGATGACGAAGATGATACCTGAGCTGGTACTCCCCCTCTTCACACCACATCACACCAGCGGGAAGATGTTTGGTCCGGATGGATACCAGTGCATCAGACCCGCTTACACGAACGTGAAACCCTCCGGTTCCGAAGCCCAGACTACCAGCAGGCCACCGCGGTGCTCCGCATCTTGAAAAATGGTTTACAAAGTTACTTTGTAAATTTTCAAACAGAATAAATATATTACTGTTATTTAACAAGAATTTAATTTTTTTCAATATACTTAGTCATGTTAAGTTATAAAGTTATGTGATTAATTTCTGAATTCGAACTCCATTGAATTTAATAAGAAGTCAACCTTAATTGGCAGCTTAATCTCTAAACTTTTAAGCCATATCAAATTAATTAACCTAGGGCAATATGATATGACTTATATTTGGAGAAATCTGGTCTAGAAAAGAAATTTTTGCCGCCGAGTCCATTACCATAACTCCTCAAATAAGAGAAAAAAATAGGAAAAATAGATGAAAGAATGAAAAAAGGAAATGTTTTAATACTAAAATTGTTTTCCTTGAACTACCAGTTTATTTGGACTTGACTTTTAAAGAGCGATGATCCAAAACAGCGATAACTTGACAATTATAAACGAATACCTCTAAATATAGTCTTTCTTAACATGCAAAGAAACGTACAAATTTCTTATTTTTGTTTTTAACACTAGGTAAAAAAAATTATTAAAATTCTCGCATTCCAACTTGATTCCATTTTCTTCTAAACTTATCTGACCTTTTTGTAAAACTTGAAATATAAAATTATTTTTGTTTAGTTAAATTAGAAAAAAAATCCACCCATTGCAACAATTACCTCAGTTTTCATACGCAAAAGACAGTAGAATTTATTCGATATGCATTGGCCATAAATAAACTAAATGATTTAAATAATTTGTTTTAAAATTGTTCAAATAGTTGTTTATTACTTCAATCAAAAAGAATTTTGAATAAAACATTTGTTTAAATATTGAATTTCCATTCCTCTTTTATGCATCAAAGTCAGAAAGACTGAATGTGTTTTATAATGAAGTGGAATGGCTCTTTTTCTTAATTCATCAGGTAGCTAAAGGCAGAATAATGTCAGAAATTTGTCATCTCTGCAAAGCCTTTCTCTTAAAGAAGAAAAATTGAACTTCCATAGGCAAATAAAGGGCATAATTCCAAAATATAAATAATTTAATGCATGCCGATGTCTCGAATAAAGTTAATGTTTGGACAGTTAGAATAAGCAAAGCACGAATTCTTTGAACATCAACTTTTAGAAATTATTATTTTTTTATTTAAAAATGTCCCTATTAAATATTTATGCTTTGTATTTAAGACAGAACATTTGAAGACTCGGTATGAGTTGAAAAATGTAAGGTCACAGTATTTTGTCTCTACATCGGAAATGGAGGATCAAAATTCTGAATTAAAAAAAAATGTACCTGTCTGAAACGCTTACCATCTACTACTTAGTATGGATCTTTTTTATGAATAATAAATACAAATGGATGGTGGTTTTATTTGAAATCAAACAATCGCAGAAATATTTTGTTCATATTTCGACAGAGTATACTGAATGTTTCCCAGTCGCCAGATATTTAATACTAGAAATAAAATGATGTCACATCAGTTTTATTTTCTGTCATTATCCAGACATCATGTGGCAGATTTTTATTGAAAAGAAACTCTGTGAATAATATATTTCCCAGTACTCAAAAATGGCACGGACATCTTCCGCCGAAGATCGGAAAAACGATTCATTTTTAAATCCTGTGGATGATCGCTTTAGCAATAATGCACAGATATTTAGTACCCACATGAATTAATATAAAGAGTAAACCTGATGAAATTAAGGGAAGTATAATCTACGAATTCTATCAGAAAGCAAAATAGATTAAAGGATAGATTATAACTCCCAAAAGGTATTTTTCGGTTCCAGGAAGGTCTAAGATGTGGAGACTCGGAGAAAACTCATGATCGAATTTCTTGTTAATTACAATAATATCCTTTTATATAATACTTCACGCAACAAAGGGTTAAGAAGTAAAAAAAGAATGAAAATAGTAAAATAATGTTGAAAAAATCCTTAAAACTGTAATTTGTATTTTAAGGTATATACTTAAGAATCAAATATTAAGTTCTTCAAAAACTGTCTTATAATCATTTGCTTTATAATAATAATGAGTTACTTCAAAATTTGAAGAATTAATAATTTTTCTTTACATTTAGATTGAAATTGTACTGAATGAAACTTATTAAAAATACCTTCTAATTTTTCTTTAAGTTATTCTTTTAATGTTTTATATATTTCAAAAGACGAAACCCTTCATTTTCGCAGTGCAGCTATTGAAAAAGTATTTTTCCTACGAAGACAAATTTTCCCCGTCTTACATTATTTGCCAAATCTACGTCTAGAAAGGAGGTCCCTCATAAAATATGTCCAAAACGGTATACTCTAGATCATAAAGGAAAAATTAAGACTAAAAAATAATGTAAAATAATAATTTATATATTTCAGATACACTTATACCTGTCGCAAAGTATTTCCACAATCGGACTCTTGTTCCGAAAGCCGATTTCACCTTATTTCTTATCATTCAAATATGCTTCCGTTTCACAAGCAACAAGCTTTTGTTTTTTTGAGAGTGCATTTTTCCCTTCACATAAATTTATACCTCTTGGGGAGAAAAAAAACTAGGAGCTTCACATCTTTCAAGTCTTTTCCTTTCAAAAGTTTCTTGAAAACTCTTCCATCATACCTTACAGTGTTAAGGATAAAAAACACAGGTATAAGGCTTTTTTTATGTCTGATTGATTAGAAATCTATGAGAAATCTAAAATCGATTAGAAATCTAAAAGCACTTTAGGGTCATTTAAAAGCATTACTTAATGGTTTTAAGGGGAAAAAATATGATGTTAATTTAGATTACACTCAATTTTAAATGATAAATTAATTTTTAGAATTATTTTCGGTTTATCTTTACTAGTGTTGGGTATTTTACGCTTATTGTATGCAATTCTTTTCTCGTATTCCTTTGTACAGCTCTTAATTATAAAGAGGATTATTCGCTTTTAATTTACCTTTTTGATTTTATATGCTACAAAAAAAACTTTATTTTCTATTCTATTGATTTTTTAGTATAATTTCCGTAATTCAATTTACATTAGCAATGAAATTTTGAATTATTACAATCAAAGAAAATAGAATTTTATACAGAATAGAAGTGATTAGTTAAATAATTATTAAATATTTCACAAATTAAAAAAAATGTTATTAAGTTTCTTTAATAGCTAAAATATTTAAATAATTTGGATAAAAATGTTGCATTTTGGCAACTACTCGATATTTCTAAACTAGAAAATCTGACAAATTATTAAACTTTTCATATGTCGGGTTTCATACCAAAATATTGTTGTAAATTTGCATTAACCAGCGTAATGGGTCTTGAGATAACTAAGACAATTTTACAAATAATCCCTTACATACGGTTCAATAATGGCTGACATTGGCGATGTTGCCGACCATTTGGTGATTTTGGAGGTAGAATAGAAGATTCCAGAATCTACACGAATTTTCTAGATAGGTCCGTGACGCGTGTTATAAAAATCTTTCTACAACTTTCATAGCTGACGAAGATTATAAAAAGTCTAGGGACAGAGCGGAGTCAGATAGTATGGCGTCAAGTATTGAGGCAGCATTAAACCGTGCGCTGAGAAGCCAATCAGTGTTGAGCTGAGCATTGCATTAATAGTGAGTCGACAGTCGAGTAGACTGAGAAGAATCGAGAGTAGACTGGGAAGAATTGCAGATATTAGTGAGGTGTGGACGGTTGCGTGAAGTTGTAGACATATTTCCTGAGTGCTTTGTTCTACTCTGTTGGTTTAATCGCCAAATTTCTGCTTGTGTTTTGCTGTTTTCTTCTACATGCTTCTGCTGTATTTCGTTGTCTGCATGTTCGCGTTTTCGTTTTGAATAAACGTCAATAATCGTTACTGAACTTGTTGGACTGTTTCACTGCACACCTAACTACATCAAATCCTCTGATTTTCGGATTTTGAAATGAATTTTTTGCAACAATAAATAAGTAACTTTTTTTTTGTTTTTTTTTTTGTTCACTATTAATCTAAAATAATGGATCCTTCATCATTGACAAAATACCGCTGTAGCAATTGCTCATCTATTTTGAGGCTGTTTATTTTTCTGTAAAAATAACTTGTTTATGTATGTTTGATTTACCTTTAAAGTTTATCTTCTGATTTTAGAATCATCATGTATGCTTTCATTCATTTACTTTCCATATAGTTTAGCGGATATTTGGTTAATGTATTGGTTTCGGTTCGCAAAGGGGAAATTTTATAACTGATCTTTTTTTGTAATTTTTAACGCAACTAATTCAAAAATTTCATATTTTCTCTACGATATTGGTTTATTATATTCAGGGCTTAACTATAGGTCAATACATTTATTTATTTAAATATGGTTTCTAGGCAAGTTATGTCATAAATTGAGTTTGATAGAAATTTGGTTTTGAAATTGACAATATTTATAAGAGGGAAAATGAATTTAAAAATGGAAAACAGAAAATGCCTAAAAATTTTCTTCTATCAAGTGTATTTTCAAAAGCGAATTTTTTTAAAGTGTTAACATTTTTTTACGATTTTGATCCGTCAGGAATGCCATGATTTTAACCAGAAAAGAAAATTTTCTATAGAGGAATTATCTACTTTTCCTCGTCATTTTTTATTTAAAAAAAAGATTTAAAGAAGACATTTTCTTGTAATTTGAAGACTTAGAAAGATGATTTTGAAGACAGATTATTGAACAAAGATTATTTAGATTTGTAAAGATTTCCGTAGATATAGAGGCAGTTGGTGGTAAATTAAATCGTTTCTTCTGCAAAAATATTATTTACAATGTTTTTTCAAATCCTTTTGCATGTCTGTGAAGAAATAAATAAATTCCTGGCAGTATATTGCATATTTTGAAAGTGTTTGAATATCAAGTAATATACAGAAATAGTTTTATTTTAAATTAAGGTTTGTTCTGAAATATCTTTTGGCCTTATTTGATGTGTGTGCAAAAGATGTAGAAAGAGAGACTATAAAAAAATATTATTTTATCATATATCATCTAAATCGTTGTATTTAAATAAAGATCATATTTTCATAGTTAAAAATTGCAATCTATGTAGTAAATGTGCAATGTACTGCTTCTATTCAAGCTGCTTTCAGCTCTAAAATCAATATAAGTGATCCAAAAAATGTTAAAATATTGGATAGCCTAATAAAAAAAGTTTTGATTATTTAGTTTCATAATTTCAAGGAAATAATATTTTTTTAACTAAACCTTGTTTAATTAAGGCTGCTCTGTTTTTTTTTTTCTAAAAATTCTCAATATTAAAATATTTTTTACAAGTTTTTTTCTATAGATAAAATTTGAAATACTTATCTGCAGTTATTTAAATCTATTTCAATTCAATTGTTTCATAAGTGCTGTATGCCTTTCAATGTCATCCTTAAACATTAAATCAGCATATTTTTAAGCAAACTGCGATTCTTTATTGCGTAAAAAGGGATATCAATAGCTCATTGAAAGAATGATTGTTTATTTTTAGGAATCAGAATGTCTTTATATATATGAAAAAATTGTTAATCAGTTTGCATTATAATTTTTTGTGATTAAAATTTAGATAATTTTTATAGATGAAGTCGTTGATTCCAGTCATCAACTCATGTGTTCTTTTTTCTATATTTCCGAAATCAAAATCACATACAATGGCTACATGAAATTTCCTCGAAATGCAATTCCGTGAGGAACCCACGTATGAATAACGAGCTAAAAATGAAGGCGTCGTTTGCATAATACACTGAGTTCCCTTGAAAATTGCTTTTCTTATTTTGACAGACCTTCGCAGCGCCCGGATGATGGATGTCTAAAATAAAACGCCGCCGCTTTAACTTAATTCTCTGCTATTATTCCAGTATTACTTTTTGGGATGTGGCGGTTATTTGTCAAAACTAAACCTTCCCAAATAATCTCTTATCTCAGAACTCAAGAATGTCATTGATAGTTTTCGTTGGGAGCGGGGATTGTCAGGAAACAATTTCCGACATGGTGTGGCCACGAACAATCAATCAGCTGACAGCCGGCATGCATTAATTATGCAGAATTTGATTAATTAGCTGTGGCAACGTCTCCCGATTTCGCCCCAAGGCGGTAAACTCAAAGTTTATGATGGACGATAAGTTTTGGTATTTATGTGTTAATCTATGTTTAGGGATTGATGACTGAGTGTTTGGACGTAAAGAGAGTTTCGATTCGATTGACTTTTACGCTTCTGTTGCAATAGCTTATTGTTTTGGCAGATGAGACAAATATTCCCAAAAAGGTATCGGAAGAAAATTTATCTACTATCTTTTAGTTATTCATTAATATTTATTCTAATGAATGACAATATTTATACTGAGTATGTGGATTGATGTGACAAGCTCTAACGATTGAGGGGTAACATGTAAATGTGTAATTTAAATATATTAGTGCATAATAAGGTATGGATCAAAAAAGTAGTTATAAAAAAATTCTTTTTTTTATGTTCGAAGTTATATAATTGCCATATCTGCAGAATCTAATAATATCGTCGTGCAGTAGAGTTTGCAACTAATGACTGTCAACACAATGTAATGCAAAAAATAGATAAAATTCTACTGTTTACAAACCTGCTCTCATTATTTAATCATTACATTAATGTGAATGTAGATAGCTTAATACTAAGTACTAATTATGAATTTATTTTTTTCGAAATTAAGAAAAATTCGTCAAATTATACTGCTAATGGAACAAAATTACTTTCAAATAAATCCTGTATTCAGACTTTGGGCCTGGGTTAATCGAAAGTTCACTCGATTTGACACCCGATGATGCAGAAATGGAAATATATTCTTCTTCTGAGCGTTCTTCAGATGTAGAGTTAACTGAGGATTGTTTATATCCGTATAATTCCTAAAGCTTTTAATTCAGAAAGTAATGTTTCTAATTTTATAAAATGCAAAGCAATGTTTCTAAATATTGCATATAAATCATAACATCTTTTCACATGCATTTTTTATTCAAATTGAAGGAATGGTTCACCATAACCATTAAATGATTTTAAATTCATGTATTTATAATAAATCTACTTTAGAAGATATGCATATAATTAAAAATTTAATTTATTCAATGAATAATATCAAGAATTTTCAAATTGGTATTCCGCAATGATCACCGAAATTGATGTTTAGTTATTTATGGAAAAAAGTAATGGTATTTGGAATCCTGACAAAGTATAAGCAGAGAAAAACGATTGGTAATATTTCTATGAAAGGGACATTTAATTTCAAAATTTATGGACATTGAAAATAATAATTAAGTAATTTGAGCAGTAGACAGCAAAAATATTCGTCAAAAGTGAATTATTTATTTGATTCTTCAATTATCTAAATTTCAATTAATCTGAAATAGTTTATTCCATTTATATTAGCAAAGCAGACAATTGCATCCTAAAAAATAAACTAGAGACATTTAGATTTCATTTTCTTTTATTTTAAGACTTTATTTAGTTTTGATTCTCTTCTTAGCAATCCTTTTTCTCCTTTAATTCTGATATGAACAAATAATTGACGGCTCTTCTATTAAAATTTAAATATTTCAGTAATATTTAAAACCATACTCTCTCGAAAGTTACATATTCCACAAAACAGATGATATTCAATAATCGTTTATTTGAAAATATTTTATAAGTTATACTTTTTTGCAGTCAAAATCTCAAAAACAAAAATGGAAAATGTCTCATTATATTCATGTAAAACTGTCATTCACTGATTATAGCCTAATTCAGTTCTTAATTTTATTGCGCCTTGAAATTAGCGTCTTGATGGTTTGTGCCGTCTCCACTCCAGCCACATTTTTATCTATCTTATCTGCTGCAGCTGTCCTTTATTTCGTCTGCGCAGCTGAAATGATAGTCCGAGGTTGTCTAGAATTTTTCACTTTCATTGAGAGCTTAATTTTCATACCTTAACTGGTTTGAAGAAGATTTTTCAGATTTTTTTTCTTTTGTCCACTTTTATATTATTTACATAACATGATCCTATTTTTATATTAAGAAACGGAACCTTGAGTTAAATTCCGATATTAATATTCATTATCATTTCGCTCAATAGTATTTATTGTGCATAAAATAGAAAACTGATCGAAGAATTCGCAGACATTGGAAAAGTTTTTTTAAAGAATATGCAGTGAGCAAAATAAAAGCGAACAAAACTTTTTTCATAATTAACAACAACATCGTCATTAATGGAATATGTGAAAGACAAATTATGCATAGTAAAATAAAATACCTATAAATATAATCAAAGAAGTAAGTCAAGATTTCAAATGATGTGTGTGGTTTTTCAAGTTAAGGTTTGCGATTAAGAAAAAAAATCATTTAAGTAAGGCTGAGTTTTCCTTTTTTTATATATTTGATAATAAAAAATAACAGTTTATAGGGATTTATTTGAGTACTTTTATACAACTAGCAGTTTATTTATGTCGCGATGGAAGATTTCAGTGTAAAAGGAAATATAAAAACTTGGTACAAAGATGTTAGGTTTTTCTCAGATCTTTCTTCCAAATATGTAAAAAATATGTTATAGGAAAAATTTGAACACATAACATGTTTTTTTAGTTTGAAATAGAGAGGAAATTATCTCGGAGCAAAAAAAAAAAAAAAGTCTCAAGGGAAGAAAGGTTAAAATAAAAAATATTTCCTTAGATAGGAGTATCCAAACTCTCAGTTAAGAAGTATTCGAAGTTTCTCATTTAACTCATTATTTCATTAATTTCCGAGCTCTTAAAGTTTTCTGCTGTTATTTAATATAAATTATTTTTGACAGATACTGCAATGGGCATTATACTTATAAGTAGACAGGGGAAACGAGAGAAATAAAAATCTTTCTTTGCTAGACGAGTCAACATTAATTAGAGATGAAAAGATATGCATGGATTTTTAATGCATAAAAATGTAATTTTATGCTTCTGGGTGATCTAAAAAAGTTTAAGAATTATTCTGTAAAACTGCTGACTTCAGGTAACCGGAAAACTGAGGGAGTTGAACTCAAGTCATTGTCTTTTTTTCCCCCTCACTTTCTACACATTGAAATGAAATCACAAAATATTTTGAAAGATGTTTCACTTGGAAATTAATTTATTATACTTTGAAGAATTGTAGGATAAATTTCACAATAAAGAGTTATTCAAATCTGAAGTAACTACCTACTAATTAATTGCCTGTGACCATCTTTGGATAGTCATATGACTGATTCTCCGACAGAAGGGACACGGATAAAAAGACTGAATGACCACCGCTACAGCAATAATGATGGAAATTGTGGCCAGAATCCTTAGGGCCATCATGGGCCAAGGCACAACCCTTCCCTAAGGAAGGAACCAGACCCTCACTTTTTCGTGTATCATCCAAGGTGGCAAGATCCAACCACTAGGCCGGAAGCTTCTCATACTCAATTACGAGGTGCCCCCCCCCTGGGGGAGTACTATCTTGGGATAGACTGACCAAATTGCTTCAAGTTCTCAGTCATATGATAGTTGTCTTTCCTGAAATAGAAGACTATTTAAATGAATTTATTTTTCAGCAAATATTTACCATATCTCCGAAAATAAAATTGCAATAATAACAGAGAAAGAAAGAAAAGTTTTTATTCCATCTAACTATTAAGAGACAGTATGTTCTGTCATATTAAGATAAAAAATTGTCGGAAAAATGTGGTGATTTAAACATATGTTTTCTTTTTCTATAGCTTACCTATTTTTGAGAAGATCTGTAAAGAGCTGGAGTTCTTCTCACAATTTGGTTACAAAACAATTGAACATTTTCATCCTTTATAGAAGCTGACATAATCATCAAGAAATATTGTCCGATATTTGAGATTAATATTAGATTGCAACTAAATTTTCTGTTAAATACTTGACATTAATATTAGCATATATTTTCAATCGTAATAAGGGAACTCAAATCATTTTTTTAAATTAATTATTTAATGTTAAATATCTCAATATTAGAGCTTATTTGACATGATCTGAACGTGAACTTCATATTTTCTAACATATTTATATTTTAAAGTGATTTGTTGGAAAATTTATTTTTCTTCATTGTTGATTAATGTGATATTTTGCATTTTTTTAATTATTTGGTAACTTTGTCCATCTTATGTTGTATTTCATTTGTGGTTAAATATTCCGCTATATCTGGAAAATACATGTTTCATTTCGTAGATCTCTCTGGCTTAAGTGTATGTCTTAGAAGCAGAAACAATACGTGAATGATTTTAAGAAAAACATTTAAAGAAGATTCGAACCTCTATATCGAAACAACTTTGCATCATTATATTCCAGGTTTAATTTATTTTCTTTATTTTATTTTTAAAGTTTACTTTTTACTATACAACTGAAGTAACGAATAAAAATATAGATCTGCTTAATACGTACTTAGAGTTCAATGTATGTAAGCACAGATACTAAAATAATAAAAATTATCTTAAAATACCTTTTATAAACTTTAAAAAATATTTAAAACTATAAAATGTACACGAAAATAAAATTGAAATCTCACTAAATTATTTTTCTAATTTTAAAATGTCTTAAAAATAGTTTCTACATAATAATTTGCTCCGAAATTCTGGAAAAAAATATTAAAAGTCCAATATATTTGGAATAAAATTATTATGAAAACTATTAAATTTTGAAAGACCAGTTGTTTTACTGAGCTTCTATTATCTAAGAAATAACATCGCAGTAAATTGGGAATGTCTAGACCCAACAGTCTAAATGATTTTTAACCCCTGCGTATTCCAATTTACAAATAGCACGTTAATGTTTAAACATCATTACATCTTTAAAATGTCTCAATTATTTGTAAATATAGAAAATTAAAAAGATTCAACACCATCTTACATGGATAATCTACGAATAATGAGACAAAAGACAATATTTGCATATATATATATATATATATATATATATATATATATATATATATATATATATATATATATATATATACCATTTTTTTTTTTTGAAAATTCTAGTTTTTTTATTTAGACAAAGCGTCCTGGTTATCTGAAAAACATATTCCCAAATTAAATAAAACAGCCTTTACTTCTTTATCTGTTTTTATTGTTATACTAGCCGCCTTTGACGACCAGCCGGTTCACCAATCTTAATGTTCGTTAAAATTTTAATAATTAAATATTTTATGCAATTTCTACTTTAATAGCTTCTTCATCAAAATATTTTAAAAATTCAAATTTTGATAGTCATATAATTCATTCATAATATTATAAAGGCCTTCAGTCATAACGTAATATGTATCTCTCTCATTTTCTGTTAGCACCCGTAGAATTTATGCTTTAAATTAAAGTGGAAAGAATTTATCTTCAATTAATATAATAATATTTTTTACTGAAACAAAGCATTTTTTTATAATCTGATTACTGAAAATAGAGTCACTCAGCGTTTAAACTTTATGGGCACTAAAGAATATCTTTTTTAATTTATGTAATATCTCAAGAGTTGGTCAACAAAATTTTCTTAGATTCATTATGAGCAGATCGATTAATTAACAATGTTTAAATTTAAATGCATCAAACACTAAGAAAATAAAACGAATCGTTTAAAATAAACGGTTGGAACCAGGTTTTAAAAAAACTACTTAAAAAACGATGTACTTAAAACTGTAAGCATATACAAAAAATATAAATAACATAAATACAATTTACTTACAAAAGCATGCAACTAACCCAAAAATAATTTAAATCATCCATTGATAACGTTGTCATGGCAACAATCAGAACAGAATGCGCATGCGTGAATTTTTTTCGCCGGTTACGTAACGCAAATACGTGATTTTTTTCTACGGCAGTTGGGGTAACGCTATGCGGATTAGAAATTTTTAATTTCCTTTATTCTGTTTTATTTTAATTCAAAAGTACTTCAGAATGAATCTGAAAGATTGATTCGTTAACAATGTTTAATTTTAAATGCATCAAACATTAAGAAAATAAACAGAACCGATTGAAATAATCCGCCGAAAAATTTTAACCCTAGTCTCATTACTGTTGGGAGAAAAAAAACTGAAGCCTTTCTCGTTTGGCGCTGGGGATAATGGAAGATTTTTTTTGGCGGAAAAGTTGGCGGTGGGGAAAATGGAAGATTTTTTTGGCGGGAAAGTTAGTTTTTAATTAATAATTAAAATTCTAATTAAAAATTCGAAAAAAGAAACCCCAGGTGCACATTCCCAACCTCCAAGGTATACATGTACCAAATTTGGTAGCTGTATGTCAAACGGTCTGGCCTGTAGAGCGCCAACACACACACACACACACATTGAGCTTTATTATAAGTATAGATATAGATTAATTTGTGTGATGTGACAGTTTTCCGTTTCAATTATTAGAAAAAAATCAAAATTCAAAAACTCTGAGATTTATTTCAACCCAATAATTCCTATTTTTGTGTGACCACGGAATTAAACCATTTATTAATACATAATTAATTCACATGGTGCGAGGGTATTCATTATGCTGATAAAACTGCAATGGCATAACTTCATCAAACCACCGAAACCATTAAATCTTGAGGCTTTTGATCAAAGGCAATTTCTCATTTTTATGTGTTAGCCAGTATTTGTTGTTTGGCTATTGAATTTAAAGAAATTTTTTAGAAAAAGAAATTTTTGGGTAAAGAAAGTTTTAGATAAGTAATAAGGTAAAGTAGTTTTTTGTAGCATAACACTATAAAGGATAGGGTTGTTTTGAAAAAAAATTATCAGCTACTTTTTACGTGGTCTGCTGTATATTTTTGGATATTTTGTTCTAAAAGTGTTCAGCAGTGTTTATGCCGATACAATCGAATCCCAAAGCATTTCCTCATTAAAGATGAAGGCGAGTATTTCCTGATCAGTAATATATTGAGGCATACGATTCTTGTATTATATGGTTATATGGATACAGGAAATGTATGAAAGAAAAGATATTTTTTCTAATTACACATTTACAAAAAATGTAAATTTATTAGGAATTACACTCCCTGGTCACTTCGTTCACCAGCTCCCAAGAATCACGTTGTGATTCTTTTGGAACCACTACATGACACCCTCTAGCTTCGCTTTCACATTATAAAGTTATATATTTCTGCAAGTAATAGGAAATACATCTTTTATTAAAATTAAAATAAAATTATTTTAAATTGCATGTATTGATAACATTAAATGTTCCTTATTTGCAACAATGAACTTCTAAAATTAAAATTAATTAAAATTTTTGGTAGCAGAGAGATAGAAATGTAAATATTTGAAAGAGAAATATATAATTCTAGGATGTTTAAAAATTAAAATTGTTTACATTAATCTGAAATGAGTCATTCAAAACCTTGTCAAGATATGTAATGAGTTGGCGAAAGTTCAGTTCCTAAAAACGTTTTACACTTCTATTTCATTCATTCTAATTCTTATCCATTCTTCTTATCAACGATTATTCAGCACTTTCATTTACCCAAATTTGGACGATATCGATTTATAATCGAAACTGCTCGGTTTAAATTCCTTTTTTCCAACTCCAAAAAAAATCGTAATCTCATATTTTCTGTCAAGAAAAGCTAATAAACAATCAAATGTTATCAATATATATATATATATATATATATATATATATATAGAATTTTTATTAAAAAAATCTAATTTGGAATGTTATATTTTATTTTAATTCCAGTTAAAAAAATCCTACCCATTTTAAAAAGTTATTCAATCAGTTTATATTTTATAACTTAAATGAATGGTCGATTATATTAAATAAGATTAAAATATTAGAAAGATTAATTGTGTAATATCTGCCGAATAATATTAAATATATTTTGAAAATATGAATCTAATTTCAATGATATTTATAAGTTTTTCATGGAATAAAATTTTTAAATCAAAAAATGAAAAATTCATTCAATTTCCAATGCATCGCTTTTCAGAAAAATCGTATTTTTTTTCATTCATATGTATATTAAAGGAATTCTTGATGTACTGATTACTGAAGAATACTTATGATAATACGGTATTAAATACGATCAGTAATTTTATTATTCTCATTTCTACTTTTGTTTCATTTCTTTTGCGCTTATTCTTTGAAGTCGCAAGTAATTTTTTAATCATCATCACACCCAGTATTAAGAAATAATTTCAATATCAGGAAAATTATCATCTAAAATTGTTTAATCAACTTTCACAATTTTTTTTTTTTTTTTTACATTCATCCCGGGCATCATTTACAATTTCCTATATTCCTCACTGATAAAAGCAGGCGATCCATCATTCCATTCTTATAATGCGCCTGGCACCTTGTCTGATCGCTGCCTAATTAACTCGCCGATGTCCTCTCCCTCATGGGTAACGACTCGATGATTGCTGTCCCTATTTCACTATTTTAGCTGTTTCGCCTTTATTTGTCCTCGCAGCTGAGATGATGAATGGACCGAAGCAGTTGCGCGATTAGATAATGCGTTTTCGTTTAATTATTTAATCATATGACGGGCCAATTTTTCGATTTTCTTCTTTCAAACATTTCTGAAACGCAGATTGATAAAGTCGGTTGCTGTTTCTTCCGTATGAATGAATGCAAACTGTTTGTAAAAAGCGTGTTTTTTCCCCTATTAAAGGAAATATTGAAGGATGCTGTATAAATATATATTATAATTCAAATGTTTCAGGCTAGGTTTGATTTGTCTGTTTTAGTGGCACAAGAACCAGTAAAGGCTATACTGCGCCATGCATATGGTTAAATAAGAAGACTAAAATTGCTGACTAAATTTGGTAAGTCCAATTGCTAATTGACTAAACTTTGGTAAGTCCAATTGCTAATTGACTGAAATTTGGTAAGTCCAATTGCTAATTGACTAAAATTTGGTAAGTCCAATTGCTTTTAAAAACTTTAAAATGTTCTTGTATGGATTTTTCCCTGACAGCTTTCGCATATCCAGGGATGAGGAGTTAAAAAAGTGTAAACGGTGGAGATTAAAATCCGGACATTAAATAAAAATATGTCGAATCGTTGAAATTACCTGGCATTTTGAGCACAAAGGAGTTCGATTGCCGAATTAAAGATATTTGTGGGTTAAGCGAGTATGACCAATAGAGAGTCGAGCCAATTTGACATCGAGTTCACGTATTGAATGACAAGGCCAAAATGAAATTGTGGGTTTTATAAAATGGAGTTTGCTGCTATTCTGTTGATCCCATGACACCTGCCACTGAGTGTATAAATGGTGTGCAAATGAATTTTTTCTATCGCAATATGATATTCCTCTCGTCAAAGGCAAAGATGTTGTTTTTGCAGCATTGTCCGGCTGCTCATTTAATGCGATTCCAATATGACTCGGAATCCAGCAAAAAAGGATGGCGAAGTCTCTATTTTGTAGGTTTCTTAAAAGGTCTAGGATTTCCAATGCAATTGAATGATGAATGTAATCATGAAAATGGGAAAGTGTTTTTAAAGAACTCATGCTGTCGATATATATACAGAATTTGCGTTCAGAGCAGAGAGCTATTTTCTGTAGGGCATAAAGGATTGCCACTAACTCGGCAGATAAAACAGGGAAAGATATATGGAGATTGTAAGTCAGAGTTTCTGTGCCAAAAACGATATCACAACCAACGTGATTATCTGACTTTGAACCATCTGTATAAATAGGCAAATGCGTTGAAAACTGACAACGATGAGAATTAAAAAGTTTTGGAAAAATAATTGTGCCCGTTGTCGACTTTTCAAACCCATGAAAAGGATTTAAAAACGAAAAGTGAGGGATATCCCAAGGAGGGAATGAAAATAAATCAAATATTTGAATATCTACATCATGGAGTTCCTATTCATAAAGGAGTAATTTAACTCTCTCACGGAAAGGGAGGATGTGAGAGGGTCGAGCCGTGTAAACGCTTCGAAAGCGTTCAGGAAGTATCAAGGAGTGCACAGGGTGTTTAGGTACAGACAAAGCTCGGAGGTAGTATAGAACAGACATTTTTTGCCACCGAACATTTAATGGTAGTAGGTGGCATATAACATACAGACTCTCTACTGGTGAGGTCCGAAATGCCCCTGAACAAATTCTTAAGGCAGAATGGTGTATGGTTTCTAGTCTGCGTAAAAAGGAAGATCTTTCAGAACCACACGCCATACATCCATAATATATGCGTGATAGAATTACCGCTTCGTAGATTCGAAGCAAAGAAGTGCGATCCGCTCCCCATGAGGTTCTTGAAAATACTTTCAGAATATTCATTGACCTGTCACACTTCTTCGGCAGATGTAAGACATGCGGAAGGAAATTAAGCTTACGTTCAAATATTATCCCTAAAAATTTAATTTCATCCATAACTGGAATTGCTACATTCCGAATATGGATTATATGATCCAAATGAATACCTTGCTTTTTACAAAAGTTAATACATTTCCTTTTTTCTGGAGAAATCGTGTGTCCATTATGATCACACCAGTCAATTAGCTTATTAACTGCATTTTCCAGCTGCAACTGCAATTAAACGCATATAGCAGCCTTGGCAGAAGATCTGGAGAACATCCACATTGTGGCAGATTGATATGAGCGAGGAGAGAACCTGGGACCTTGTAATTCACTGCCCAGTGATATGACAATGATACGAGAGAAATTGATCGAGTAACGTAGTTATTAACTGGCTTATAAGCTATTCACCAAAGACTCTTCCTCCAGTGAGTCGGAGGTTAGACGAGCGATATGGCTGTTGAGAGGTGATATATTAACTGTTGATTCTATTGCGCCTGTACCCATTTGAGTAGCGCCAAGCTGGCGAGCGTGAGTGGGTGAGTGGTTGCTGATGTTGTTGCGCCAAGTGCGTCTAGCGACCTTGGGTTGCTGCGTCAAGTGAGTCTGACGACTTTGGTTTACTGGGGGTAGATGGCGCCACAACAGCTGTACGAAGGTTGAAGGTTCATCGTCCGAGGTCACCATTGTGGAAGATTGGGATGTGCGACGATAGAACCTGGGACCTTGTGGTTCGGAGTCTAGTAAAATGACCATGATGCAAAAGCGATTGCTCGGGTATCGTAGTTGTTAACTGGCTTATAAGCTACTCACCACAATATATTAAGTGCTTTGAACAGATGAAGGTAAAACATTGATAATTTGACTAAACTGAATGATAAAAAGTGTTACACTGAGGAAGCTTCCTTGTGGAACCTCCTCAGCTTGAATAAAAGCCTAATAAAATAAAAGAATAAAGCAAAATAAAAGAATAAAAATTTCCAATTCGGATACGAAATGATCGTGAAGATAAAAAAAGTTCTGTAAAAAATAGGAGGTAAATTTCCTTTAAAACCAAAATTTAAAAGTGTTGAAAGAATCTCAAAGCTCCAAGGGTGATAGTAGGCTTTTTCTGCATAAAAAAATAGACACAAAATGATTTCGGCGAACATATGCGTTGCGTATTCGGGTCTCAAGTAGGACGATATTATCATATGTGGAACGTCCTCTGCGAAAACCACTCTGCAAATGCGGGATACATGCCCTCTTCTCCAATTCAAAAAGAAATCTATCATTGACCATGCGCTCCAATGTATTGCACAAACAATTTGTGAGCGCTATAAGTCTGTGATGTACGGGATCAGATGAATCTTTACCGGGTTTGGGGGTGGGGATCACAATAACTTCATGCCATTGTGAAGGAAACTTCTGTTCAATCCAAATGCGGTTAAATAATAACAACAGGTTGAAAAGAGAAGTAGTAGACAAATGGCGAAGCATGCTATCTGTAATTCCATCCGGACCGTGACTAGTATCATGTGCTTTAGACAAGGCTGAAAGCAGCTCATACATTTTAAAGTCAGAATTGTATGGAAGGGATCTTCTGGTAGTAAACCGCAAAACCTTTCGTTCCGCGAGATTCTTTATAGTCACGAAAGAACGCTTGTATGAATCAGCAGCAGAAACTTGGGCGAATGTTTTACCGAGAGTATTAGCAACGTCTGAGAGAAAGGAAGGTAGAAGATGAAAGAGATAGAAGATGTCATTGAAGATACGAAACGAGGCCAAGATTATCTTTGACTTTTCCGGCGGATGCGGCGAGTATTGACTTTGGCGAGCTTAAAAGCAATAAGGTTTTCTGTTGATGGGTACCGACGAAAAATGATCCAACGTTTCTTTTGCTCCCTGTAACTGTCATGGCCAGGTTCATTCCACCACGGCCATTGAAATTTTCGTTTCCGTGGGGAGTGTTTTGGGATGGTGTTGTTAGCGGCATATATAATGCAATCAATTACATTTTGAACTGCTTCCGTTATGTCGTAAATGTTGACCATAGTCTCAGTAATTTTTGCTAGTTACGTGAACGCAGTCCAGTCTGCTTGCTGGAATAGAAAACGCGGAGGACAAGGAGTCGCACCGCCTCTATCAACATGAGAGACAATGAAAGGGAAGAGGTCTCTTTTACGGAGATCACTTACAAGTGTGAAGTTCAGCAATTGTAACATTTCAAGAGAACAGATGGCAAGATCAAGACTGTGGAAGGTCCATGTGGGTTCGTGGAAGTACGTTTTCTCATTATTATTTTGCAGACAAAGGCAATTATTAGATATAAATTGTTCAATCTGTCTCCAGCGAGAATCTGTATCATCCGAACCCCACAAAGTACTATGTCCATTGAAGTCGCCGAGTATTAGAAAAGGTGAAGGAAGCTGGTCAATTAGTCGTCAAGAGACATTTGATAAACAATCAGACATTATTTGTAATTATGTTTCTCAACATACATTGACTTCACCTGAAGTCCTATTTTAAACTAAGATAGCATATTATAGTGTTTGAAAAATCAGAATGCTATGTTGATAACATAGAACATTCTTCAAAAATATCTGCATGTATTTTAAAATTTTCAAGATTTTACCTATATTTTACATTTTCTAATAAAAAGGTTGTTTTCCAAGTGTTCATCTGAAAGAATTCAAAATTACGTTTTTTTTTTAAATCATGAGAGCAGTTTATTAAAAATGAATTCAAAATATTCACAGTTCTATTTAGGTATTCAGCAAAGGTATCTTAAAAATAAATTTGTTAACTTTATATAAGGAAGAATCCTTCAGGAATTTTTCAATCTATATTTTTAATTATTTGCGTTATTAAATCTCTAATCAGTTTTCATTTCTAAAGGTGTAACAAGATTAAATATATTTTAAGGAAGTACCGAAGGTCAAAAAACTGCTTTAAAACATCATGTGCATGTATGTCAAGGTAACAGAGATTTATTTTTTAGTTGCTATGATTTCTTTTACTTTGTTTCTATTGATTTAAATAATTATCTGTTTTCTATTAAAATTTTTCAGACAATTTAAATGTTTTCGACAAAATGTTCTTAAAAGCGTATGAATAGCTAATCCATTTAAATTTTTTTTAAATTTAAAAGCTTTATCATATTATCAGATTATATATTTCTCCATTTCATGTATTTATTGTCCACGTTGTATTCGTTGTAGCCAAAATATTTTTAAAGCTTTATCTGACCCATAATTCTTTGAAATTGTAAAACATCCTCAAAAGTGTTTTAACAATTTACTTCTTTACATTAAACTCAATGTTTTTTATGAGTAACTTGTTGAAAACTGGTAAGATGAAAAGTAAAGCATTAGGAGTTTTGTAAAGCAATAAATTCGTAGAAATAAGAAAATTTAGAAAAATATTAAGTGCGAAATAACTTTTTTCAAAGCCTAAACTAAGTACATAAAAAAATATTGATCTGATAAATACAATAACATCATGAAATTATAATAAAATGTAAATCTCTTTATGTATATAAATTAAATTTCTCTTAAATCCATTAAATTGCACAGAAAAAAGCTAAAACTAAACAAAATTATATTTAAACCAACGTAATTTAAAATTACAGAATTGTATTTTCAAGAAAAAAAAACAAATTTAATATATGGTAGCTTAGAAATAATATTGTGACTCAATGTGACTCAAAATAATATTGTGACTCAAAAATATCTTTTCAATTACTTTTCATGCATTTTTTTGCTGAAAATTTATCACATTGAACTGCAAAATGGATTTATATTTTAAAGATAGCATAAATCTATTCATTTTTTTTCATAGTTTTTTTAGTTGCAAGTCTTTAGCAATAAGAGTTATTATTTAATGAATTCTGATCTTTTCGAGAAACGAATTATTGAAATACTTATTTAGATTATAATTTTATAAACTTGTGAATTTTTTTAAACTGTCCATGTTATTGTGAAAGAATATTTAAATATTATTCATTATATATTTGAAACAACCAGCTGGCTGCAACGTAACTAATTTAAAATGTTCAACATCACTTTAGGTGAAAGTTGTAAAATACTGATAATTAATAAACATAATCAATGATAATGATATATTCTGATACATTCCTTTAAAATACTAGAACAGTAATGTTCAACATTTAAGAAGAATTAAAAATCAATTTCAAATAATTAAGCAATGATTCACAATCCTAAAGCTTTATATTTTGCCGAAATAAATAAATGACACGATATTTCGAAGAATTCAATTTATAGTGCACAGTAAAGGTAAAATATTTTTTAAATCAGATTTTATAAATGGGAAAATTTTAAATGAAATCACAAAAATGCTTAACAAAAGAAGCTTTTACTCTATTCTGCTGACTATGCTTTTACTTTAAAAATGCGCTCATGACAAAGCTCTGTTTTTACTTTCATTGTGTATATAAATTAAATTAAGAGAACCTTTCCAAAAAATCCCCACTGGATATAAAATGCGCGTACCTTCACCAGAAAATGGAGAGAAGTCAGTGAATTAAATAAATGTGAGCGTCCCCTTCTGGCAATTAATAAGAGAATCCCGCATTAATGGATTCTGGCAGCAATGGAACTTCTGCTGCAAGAATAAAAGGCTTTGACAAAACTAGTTGGGATGGATGCGAGCTAAATCGAGT
The DNA here is from genome assembly GCF_947563725.1 of Argiope bruennichi. Taxonomy (NCBI): domain Eukaryota; kingdom Metazoa; phylum Arthropoda; class Arachnida; order Araneae; family Araneidae; genus Argiope; species Argiope bruennichi. Next base: position 101,862,128 of record NC_079161.1, read on the forward strand.
AATTCTGGGAAGTCATTGCTTTAAAAGATGTGTGAAGGCTACTTAAGTTAATGCCAAAGGCATAATTTGCTCCTTTTTGCGTTTCAAAAGATAGAAAATTGCATTATAACCTTGACTATTTTTTTATTTCTCCAGCAGCAGCATTATATTCCTAAAATTAAGTTTTATATTATTATTTTTTGTAACTCTTTTGAAGCAATTTAGGTAAAACTGTATTAGGCTTTGAGTACGAAATAAAATCTAAATAAGAAATCTCTTCACCAAAAAAATAAAATTGTGTCGCTAAAAAAGAAAAAAAGAACCATAAAACGGAGTCATTTTGCTGTAAAATGAAACAAAAATTTTTAAAATAAAGGAAAATTTCGGAAAAGAAAACCGAACGAATTGAATATATCTTATTGCTTGATTATAAAGCACCTGAAAGATTTTTATTAGATTTTTCTTTCCTGATTACATATTACTAAATCAATTTCAAATTACTAAAATTCATATAAAAACAAACAGATCATGGCAGATTTTGAAGAAGATTTTCTTTTTTAAAGGTACATCGAGTGGATGAAATGAATGAGTAAATAATAATTTTTATTTACTTTCATTTTAATTTTATAGGCTGTTGGATATTAATACTTCATATTTTGATTATAAGATAATCATGCATATTTATTAAAATTAGATCATGTCAAATATTCATGAAAGCGAGATTCAGATATAAAAATAGGAGTGCAATATAAACAACTGAATTCATTTATTATTCTTCAATAGTTGTTACTAATGCCAAACGTATAAAATGAATACTTCAATAGTATATGTTTTTGCTTTATTAAAGCTTAAGTATTTATAAAATTTATATAAACTCCAATCGGATTTTCTACAGTAAAGAACTTTAATAATTTTGTTTTACTTTTTTCAATTATTTGTAGAAATTAGTATCTTCCTTATTTTAGTATTTTTATTTAATTCATTTACTTTATTTACCTACAAAATTTTTATTAAATTATTAACTATATTGTTACGAAATTTCCGGGTTCGTTTAGATAGTGGGAGTTGTATGGTGTGGAGAACGCTCAATCAGCCGGCGGCAGTAGAAAATAAAACAACGACGTTTATTTACACGAAGACACACAGGACAGCACAAAGACGACAACTATATACAGCACAGAAGACGATTATCTTCAGCCGAGACGTGCAGCATACAACAACATACAAAACAGCCGCATACAACAAGTCTCTACTGCAGACAGTAGCCCACAGCTTAGTTCAGCACTAGCTTCACTCCGTCGCTGCTCCGCTTATCTCTGGAAGGCCAGTTCTTTACTGTCAATCCCGACTACTCTGCCCTAGCAGCTTCGGCCACTTCCGTTTATAGGTCTCAGGAGGCGGGGCTAGACGCCTCTCAATCAATCAGGAACGTTTGAGGCGTATCTCGGTTCCTATTGGACGGATCGGGAAAATTCTCGATGTTTCGGGTGTAATCTATTTTGGCACCAAAGTCGCCAAATTCTTCGTCAAATCGCCAAGTTTGTCCCCAAGCTCTGGAACCTCCGACGCGACACCGGACTCCATCCAATACAGATGACTGTAAACCATTCTTTCTGTTGATGGAACCAACTATACTGGGAAGCAGCATTACAGATTCGTAACAATATATATTTAACTGTTGTTTTCGACAGTTTCGCTTTAAACCTCCTATCTGAATTGTTCCCCGAAAAGTATTTAAAAAAATAGAATTTTAGATATTAAAAGACTGTATTGCCTCTATAATTTATTTTTAAACTTCTTAAAATATTTTTTAAAATTATTTTTCCAATATTACTGTTTTTGTTTGAAAAAATTTGATTTTCTTATCATAAAAAACGACATTTCACAACTAAATACACAAATAAAAATTTAAAATGTGAATATATTTTTGAAAATGGATTGATCTATCATCTGATTTGGATTACCTGAAGAACAATTCATTTTTACTTGAAATAATTCAAATCAATTTACCGTACGCATTCCATTTTTACAAAGCATTATTAAAAGTGCATTAGAATATTAGAATTAGAATAGAAGGATCTGCCTTTTATTCATTTTGAGAAAGGGCTTTATTATATTGATATTGAATTATCAATGTCTGCAAATATAAAATAGTTTTATTGTAACATACAAAAGATTAAGCAAAATTTTATATTCAGTCATAGTAAAATGATTGAAAATATTTATATTTAAAGAGAAACTCTTACAAACTTCTAGATTATAAGATTATTATTTAACTATTCAAACTTTCATAAATAAGTGAAACTCTTTCACGTTATTTTCTTCTAACTATTTAGTTATTAATCTAATAGTTTATATATAATTATGAAAAATATTTAGTAAAACCAATAAAACAATAAAAACTCATAAGATCGTAATTTAAAATCTATTCATTACTATTGATCATAATTTAAAATGGCAAGCAGAAAATCGATAGCATGAAGTAAAAAAAATTAAATGTTTTCATCTTTATACTTTATACTTTTATACTTTTAAATTTTGAAAAAAAAAAATATTCGAAAAAGTTATTTTGAACGTAATTTCAAAAATTCTATTCATTTAGATAAATTTCAATTTCACTTTCTCATATACGGAGTTTACAAACATAGAATACCGTTATTGTCAAAAGATTCGAACTTGAAAGTCCGATTCATATTCACGTTAGCGGCTTACTTGGATCTGTAAATCCCATTTCTGCAAGTATGAAGGTCCGGTTTACGATAACGGAAAAATGAGTTGAGCTAGAAACAGAAGAAATTTATGATACGATCTTTGCAACAAATTTATAGAATTTTATCAAATTCTGAATGAAGTCCATTCAGAAAAAGCCTGTATATTATGCTATATGGGCACAAGTGGGCACGATAGCTACAAAACGCAAAAAGCTATGTAAATAAAATTTGATATGCAGATTTGGTAACTACATCTATATTCTATCGAGTATCTACTGTCCTATTATATTTTCTAATAATTTTATAGTAATTACATGTCAGTATTAAAAAATTGCTTGCTAGTATTACGTCAACGACCGATATTTCGTAACTATTCTTTACCAATGGCATGTACCAGTTTCCTTTGCTGTACTACAAAAGATACAAATATCATGTATAAAGAAAAAAAATCTCTTAGTAATTTTGGTGCTCAAGTACTTTACCCCAAGTTCCAATTTTATACCGGAGGGGGATATAACAAACTTTATTATTGCTAGAAAGATCCACGGAGACCTCTTCCGCTGGTTCCAAAACGCGTTGAAGCTAAAATATCAAACCACTGAAAAAATATCGAAAATATTAAAGACTTCCATCCGATTTTTGTTTCTTAACATTATGCCATTCACCGACATCACGCTAACGTCTCGCGAAAATTAGCGAGTAATTACCAGCGATGCGACGTTGGTATTTCTTAATTTTTATTTATTTTAAAATATTTTTATTTTAATTATTTACTAACAATTACAATTTATTTTATGAAAATTATTATCACTTTATTTATTTATTTTGTAAGAATGAAAATTTATAATCTCTCGAAAAACTGTCAGCGACTTTTACCATCTCTGCTGAAATTTTCGATGTAAATGCTTATATCGAGCTTCAATGGCATAGCATGTTGCATTTCTGATTTATTAGATTCACATTCAGAAAATTATAAAAATCAAACACCATAAGCTCCCGTTTAATAATTCAGCAAAATCTGAATGTGTTGAATCTGAATTTTTGAAGATTTAAACAAATAAAAAGCAGAAATATAAATAATTTTTCTTTTCATTGCTTTTCTAATAAAAACAAAATGATAGATACATTGCGAAAGCCTTAACTAAATCTGCTAAAAAATAGCTTATGGTCATTAAATCCATAAACTGTCCGAACGACTTTCTTGGGCAATAAGTTGCCTCCATCTTGAATTGGAATCCTGTACAGTGACGCAGGACATAATTTGACATTCTGCTGCTGTGGAATCACACGTAGAAAAACAATTACAAAAAGATCACATTGACAAATTCAAAATGAAAATGCTTGATCTGCAATCTTTAAGCAAAGCAATACCAATTGCTGTAACGGTGGCAACAGCCCAAGTATATCGAACTGGAACACTCATCAAGTATATATGTTATTTCCTGCCATAACTTTAAGGAAAATGCATAACATTAATGAATTAAATTACGGTCTCTATAATTTTATTTTAAACTACATTTTTTAAATGAAAAATTGTCACTTACATAAAGGTAGCAATTTATTTCGTGTAATGGACCACACAGAGCTTTCCTCCTGCGAAATATTGCGTAATCTAAGTAAGAGAGAATGTTTAGAACGTTATTTCGCTCTATTTCGAGAAAAGTTCCAAAATATAATCCATGAATTTGGGATTACATTCTAAATTGAAAAGATCTAATAATGGCTTACTGTGGATTAAGCAACTGGTCAAAGAATCATCTGAACGTTAACTGCCCTCCTTAATGAGTAGTTTTGCAATTCCAAACACTCTCCGATAAAGCTTTGGGGAATTTCCGTCTCAGAAAAGGGATTTTCTCGCTCCAAGATGGAAAATGGAATATCTACAAGCATGTTTTCAGAATAATGAATGAATCATCAAAGCATATTTTAAAGTTATTTGTTCTTTGAAGATATCTAAAGTAATGGTTGAATTTAACGAGCAAAAAACAGTATATAACTGATGCGTCATGCGGGATAAACCTATTTCGTGTTTGATATAACATCAATGCAAATTATATTGAAAAAATATTCTCTTTTCCTAATGTTTTGACGATATTCTTTTTCTTCGTGTATAAGTATCTCGATTTAAGTTTGGTAGTATTTCCAATTTGAGTTAGTTTTGCTTGTACTAAGTCAAGGTAGATAGAAATCTCATTCTAAATTTTATACGCGAGTAGGTTGTCTTCCTGGATGACTTTCAAGGGAATCTAGCCCACATTTGTATTTCTTTGTATTTCTCTTGCACCAGTAAAAAAGAAAGCCCCGATAAACAATTCACTGTTAGAGCAAATATCGCCCTAGCAACTTTTGAATACTTATGTTTGCAACCACAAAAATAGCCTCATCTTCTGTATGTGAATCAGGGTGTCAAAGACCTGAGGAAGAATAGTACATGGCATCTTTTCACCTTCTACGCTCTTCGTTCATTTAATTGCATCATTACAAAGTCATTTAACAGTTCCTCATTGTAATGTGACAGCACAAAAGCAAAAGATATTTGACAGTTATATATGTGACATCAAAGATGTTTTTCTCCTCTTGTAGGACACAAAGTGTAATCCAAAATTAAATTGGCGTGGCACAGCAACCATATGTCATATAAATATTAACTATTTCTGGTTTGCTAAATTCTTTCCTATGAAATTATCAAAAAAAGACAACAACTTGGAAATTAAATCAAACTTGTTAATCGAATATTGAGATCTATTAATCAGAGTGCAATTCCAATCGAATTACCAAACTTGTTAATTAATCCATTTCGAAGGTAATTCGAATTTATACCTTTATATTTGCTTGGATGATTTCGCCTTTCTTACAAAATCTGATTTACAAATTCCTATTTTAGGCCTTTAGCTGTTGTAAAAAAGCATTTCTGGGATTAAAGAGCTAATTTGTTCCATTCAAATTTTGGAATATTTTCCTTCGTTTACAGATGCTGAATGTAACTTCATATTTTCTATTCTTGGTTCGTCATAAAGTATATATTGCTCACTTCCAGATTCAAAAACCCTCCCAGGTTTTTTTTTTTTTTTTTTTTTTTGCGCATGCTTTAGGATGCGTTTATTTGGTCAAAATAGGGTTAAGAGGAAATATAAAAGGGGGCCATGTTTATATTTAACAATAATGGGAACAAGGGTTTTACCTGGACGTGAAGGCGTAAACACTGCAGATTTTCCACCAATATTGCGAGTTTCGATACTAATTCCAAATAAAATATTTTAGAGCAACTTTCTCTAACTGGAAGGTGCCTAAATATTAAGCTTGTGAATAAACTGATAATTTCTTTTCTAAAAATTTCATATTTCCTTTTTTTACAAAATAATAATTATTCTTTATTTCCACATTTTTATTTGTTATTTAAATTATTGATAACATTTTGTGATTATCAATGGTAGATAAACAATCATATTTAATGATAATACATCGAATTTTCTTCGTGCCACTCCTGAAAGCTTTTTTGCCTCTTGAACTTGCCATAAAAACAAACAACCCAATTTCAAATTAAAATTAAATAGTGTGGTCGAAAGCAGTCCGACATTCATATACTTGGTGGAAAAAACCAAAAATAAACAGTAACTATATTGAGATAGAAATGAAGGTCAAAGAATGGCGAAGAATTCTGGAAATGAGCCCATCCTTCCGCATCTCATCCCTTAGCGAGATAGAATCGTCGAAAAGTAGTTGTGTCGGGATACTGAGACGAGTAGCAAGCAAAAGATACCAAAATCCTGACTTTTGTGGTTTACACCAACGAATTCATCACAAATCAGTGAAACACTCCTTCATTTTTTTCAAAAGGAATTATTGATAATTCTTAAAGTATTTCAAAAATAACAGAAACATGTTCAAATCTGTTTCATTGGTATGGTGATGCGAGAGAGATAACATATTATCGTGATGAAGGGTCTTCATTATCAAGGAATAAAGGATTAAAAAGCGGAAGGATAATGGAAAATTCAAATTTCTTGTGGAGGGAGGGAAAAGAAACATGATTTCGATTCAACTCTCTTCTTCCAGAAAACAAGGTTTAAAATCCTTTCATTTTGGTCGAAGGATAGCAAAATATTTTATACAGATAAAAACTATTATTTACATTTCAATCTGGATTGACGTCTATAAATTAAGGGACAATAATATTTTACTTAAAGAAATTTGTAATATTTTTTTAATAAGAATATAAACAAAATAAAAATCTTAGAGCAAAAATATAATGCTGAAAATAAAAAGTCATAAAACGTATAAAATAAAATATTCCAATTTATTGTTTTAGGAAAGGATAAGTAAAATTATCATAAGAATTCATTACAGCTTCTCGTATGATATCATAGAAAATACTTGGTTACACTTAGAATTTACATTGTTTACTCATATTAATTCTTACGTTACGTAGAATATATTGAAATGACTAAAACAACACCTGTTTAAGAACCCTGTTGTGTTGCTGCTTATCTACCAAAGATCTTACATATGTCAGATCAGTTCCAGTCGGTTGTTGCCTCCGAAACAATCCATAATAAGGGGATCGGATATTAAATCTTCCTTAGAAAGTCCGATGCAACCCAAAATGTGATCCGGTGAAGCTGGGTGGTCACAGCATTTTTTGCAATGGGGAGGGATTTTTCTATCACTTTCAAAGGAAAGACACTTAAGGTGGCCCCTTTTTGGTATAGTCTGGGAGCCACAGTCACATTTGATTTCCAGCAGAGTATCAGGGGATATTTCCGTGCACCTTTGGTGCGCAGGTGGAATACACATATTGAATTGAGTTTAGACCTTTCATTTCAGTATAGTGTTTGATAAATAAGCGAAGAGCCAGTGGCGGTCGCTTCGTTCTCACTACTCTCTTTGATCAATCTATCATCGACCTCATTACCACTGACGTTTACGTGTGATGAGACCCATTGGAGGTGGACATCGTGGTACTGAGAGATCTTCATCAGTTTGAACAGAGCAGATACGCTGTTTCCATCGTTTTTCTGAGTACCAGTCACTAAGACGTTGATGACGAAGATCACTAAGATGTCACTGTCCGATGAAATCCATAGTTCCCCAATATCACGATAATAAGATACGATAGCATCAAGCCCTACATCAATTGCAAAACTCACTCCTGAAGACAGAGCAACTTGTCAGGGCTTTATTGTAGTCTCAAGGTGGGGGTGGATGGTCCTAATATAAATACCGCTACCAGTGAGATCTTGTGTACGACTACCATCAGTATCACCAGCACTGCATCTTTAGGAATGCAACTAATAATTAATAGCGCAAGCTGTATAAGATGGTCTTCAAGGTAAGTTTGCTTTTTGCAGTGGTACAGATCTCTACACATCTCCTTTTGAAAAGTAAAATAGCAAAAGTTCTATGAAAAGTGTTCATTATTTTACAAATAACATTCTATCCTTCAACATATACACATTCTACCCTATTTCTACCCATACATATTCTTTTCTATTCATGCTTTAAGATCGCATGAGCCCGAAAGCGACTCCGTTGAAGCATCCTTTCCAGTTTAAAATGAATATTAAAATACTCCACCCGATGAGAGCGGGCATCATCATTCATGTTTTTGAAATATTTTCTAATAGCATCCTCATAATTGTGATTGTGAAGCATTATAATATCATAATGATAAATGAATGCAACGTCATAATTTCTCTCAGTAAAAAGTACCCAGAACATAACATTAACATATTTATAATGACCAACTTTCATTGGAGTTGGAGGAAGAATTAAGCATTTCCAAACACAAAGCAGATTTTAAAGTTATGCGTTTCTAGATTCCTTCTTCTCGAATCAAACAATAACAAAAAATATGTTTCCAATTTTAGAAAGTTCCCTTCTTCATAGTCTATTAGACACTTCTGACGATTTCATGATGCTATAGGTGAAAATACTTAAACCAAAATGGCTTTAATCTTCGTTTCACTGTCTCGCAAAATATTCTGGTGCACATGCACACCTGTATCTTTTGTGCTAATATAATAACGAAAATAGGACGATTTCTCTTTCCAGATGTTTATGACGACTCATGGCCTCGAACTTTAACATCTCTCAACTAATCAAGTTTCATAAATATTACATTAAACCATCCATTACAGCTTTTAGCTTACAATTTCATTGAAAAAAAATCATTAAATGAGTAACACCACAGACTTTTCCTAGAATTCTTCCACGAGTAAAATCATCGACAAATGTTTCTAGTTTATACCGATTAAAATATGTCCACCATTTCTGTATTTATACTAGTGGAATATTATATTTGCATACTCATTGGCCAATCGACAATAGCTATTTTCTGTACCTAGAAATTTCTATCGATTTTTGAGGCCCTTCACAATTTACTTTTATGTTCAGAAATTAGAATTTTAATTAAATCTCTTAATTTATGTATATCAATGTATATTTCTGAAACGACAAGCAGTATTACGAAAATGCATGAAATTTGAGCAGGTATTCTTCAGTTTCACGAAGTGAGCAAATAGTACAATTTTGAAATTTTTACTTAATGTTGTTGCTATTGTAGGAGAAAGAGGGAGTACAATATGTCTAAACAGCATACAGAGTTTTAAATGAATAGAATTTTCTACATCAAAATCCCTAAAGATAAAACTTTCTGTTACTATGTGGGCATAACATCCTGATGATAAATGTGCCAAAATCAACTCCGTGATACTTAGTTCTTGAATAACGACTTAAGCATGACAATGTGATCTGGGAGACACAATCTGCTTCTACCGAAATCTGTTGCTCGTATTTTGACAGTGGTTGCGGAGCCCGGATGATGGATAGCCAAGACTAAATGAAATCGCGCCAACTTGATTCACTGCGATTGTCGCTATAATGTAATATTTGTGTGAATAGGGTGACCATTCGTCAAAAATAAAGATTTCCAAGTAATTTGTAATTACAGAATTCAAAGTAGTATTAGTAATTTTCTCTGAAAACAAGGAAATAATTCTTATTTCCGTGTCTTCGCTTAGTCCCAAGCAAGCAATCAGTTGGGTGCCAGCAAACATTAATTACGAAGAATATGATAAATAAGTGGTGGCAACATGTCACAACATCACTGGAAAACTGTGCCCAAATGATCGATTATTGTTTGTTTGGTTATGTAGCAGCCCATATTTAGTGTTCTGATATTGAGTGTTTGGAAATAAAAAAAAGTGCCAAATATGATTAACGTTTGTGTCAATGTATTGTTCTGTAAACCTAGAGTGGACAAGAAGACTTCGAATGACGGTGTGAAGATGCAAGAACAATTTTTTAGTGAGGTAAATTCTGTATATTTTTTGACATACTTTATTAGAATTCAAAGCATATAATTACGAAGGATATTCAGGAAATTGAGACTTTTAAAAATGATTAAAAACACACAAGAGAACAGTGAACTCCATTAGGCATTTTTGAGAATGATTCACTTAGAGTTTTGAAATTTTTTATGCATATATATTTAAATATAAATGCGCAAATTTCTTTTTAAAAATACTTTCAAAACGAATTATTATTTTTTTAAAAATAAAGGGTACATTTTTTTAATTCCAAAACATTCCAGTCATTTCAGTATTTAATTTTTTTTCCTTATTACCCAAGTTTATTTGGAATATAACTGTGTGATTTTGTAATTCAAATTAAATGCTAATTTTTTTAGAAATATTTTTATGAACACTTACCAAATTTGCATACTACATTTGCATCTATCGAAAAAAAACCTGAATATCAAATGAACACCTTATGTTCTTTTAATGTTTAAAACAGCGTTTCTCAACCTTTCAGTATTTGCGGAACAGTTTTCAATCATAATTTTCATTGCCCCCCCCCGCTTACAATAAAATGTATACAACAACAATGTATATTAAGTATTTTGGGTTCTGTTTTTAAATTATTTTTAACTAACTGCCAAAACAAGAGTAAAAGCGAGCCAACAATGGCGAGAAACCACATCATTTTGGACAAGCCGGTGGTAAACAGATGAAGCGAATGAAAGCGTGGAAAATTTAAATATTATATTTCAAATGAAAGCGAAAAAGGGAAATAACGTTAAAAGAATATGAAAGTAAAAAAATTCGTTGATGAAATTTCACCTAGACAGGGTGAGCTAAATTTAGAAACTTGGAATACATTTTTTCGAATAATAAAAGAAATAAAACAGAAGCATGACTAAATAAAAGTGAAAAAAATAAGCAATGTTTATGGAAGGGAATCCACACGACCTATGTCGTCTCGAGCATGCGCGGAGCAAATGTTTTCTCATAGGAAGAAGGAAAATGTTCGATAACGCAAGTTTCAATTCCAGCCAGTCTCATTCGAGTCGATCCTTTTATCGCTATCGAATCTATAGTGAATGTGTATCTTATATATGTTTTCGTGTTAATTTCAATTCACCATATTAAATATTTACCGCAGCAGATTTATGCAGACTCATGGATAAATTTTTAAGCGGAAGTAAGCAAGCATTAGACGATAGTCAAGCATCAACAAGTACACAGACGAACGTGGTTCTGAAAATAAAATCAAGAAAATATTGTCAAGAATACTTATATTTTGGGTTTACCCGTGCTGAAGTAAATGAAGAAAGGCCCCTGTGTATCATTTGCTCAGAAATGTTGGCCGCAGACAGCATGAAACCTAATAAACTTAAACGATATTTGGAAACGCTTCATAGTGAGTACGTCAACAAACCCAGAGAATTCTTCGAATTGAAATTAAAATCATATAAAAAGCGAAAATCACTTTTAAAGAAACTTTGTCTGTGAATAAAAAAGCTTTAATTGCATCTTACAAAGTTCATATAAAATAGCCAGATGTAAAAAACCTCACACCATTGGTGAAGGGCTTATTTTGCCAGCAGCAATTGAGATTCTGGAAACTATGTTTGGAGATAATTTTTCAAAACAATTGCAGTCCATACCTCTTTCAAATGATACTGTTGCTCGTCGAATCGGCGATATAGTTGAAGATGTACAGTGTCAGCTTTTCTCGAAGTTGCGTGACATAGAGAAGCTTTGGCTTAGAAAGCAATGAGTCCTGGTCTGAATATTGTGTTAACTACGGTTGTAACCGTAGTAAATTATATAAAAATGAGACCCCTGAAATTGAGAATCTTTTCGACACTTTGTAAAGACATGGGTTTCAGTACATTCAGCATTACTATTTTATTGCGAGGCAAGATGGTCATCACGTGGGAAATTTTTGCAATGTGTTTATGAATAAAGAGAAGAAATCGCCAATTTCCTAGCAGAAGAAAACAGACCGGAGGCCGAGAATTTTCGCGATGGTTTATTTGTGATGAAATTGAACTACTGGGTCAACATATACGAGAAATGAAATAACTTGAATCTTCAACTCCAAGTAGCAAATAGACATATGTTGGATACGAGTGAAAAAGTTAATGCTTTTTATAGAAAATTGGAATTGTGGAGCAGAAATTTAAAGCATAAAAACCTAACAATGTTTGAAAATTTTGGTAATTATATTAAAACTTGCAAGGCTGAAGAAGAACATGTAAAAGTAGTTTTTGTAACCATTGAAAATCATTTAGCTATGCTGACAAAGAATTTTAAAAGGTATTTTCTTGTTGCCGTCAAACTGATAGCAAGTTACGAGTGGGTTAGGGATCCATTTCATAAGACTCCAGAAGGACTCTCAATTGATGAGGAAGAAAAATTCATAGACTTCACTACAAGTGGCGAAACTAAAAGACAATTTAGTAATAAATCACTATTTGAATTTTGGGCAGGAGTAGAGGATGATTTTTCTGCACTAAAAACAAAGGCATTTCGCATTCTATTACCATTTTCAACATCCTGCCTTTGTGAAAATGGATTTTCTGCTGTGGCTACTTTGAAGAAAAAATATAGATATCGGCAGGACTGAGAGTGGCTATTTCTAACATTAAGCCTTCCTCCGAAAAACTTTGCTTTGCAAGACAAGACAGGCGCCAGGAAGTCAAAATAATTATTACATTTGTTTTTAATTTAGTATGTTTTGATTTAGTAAGTTGTTTTACTTTAATAAGTTATTAAATATGTCGAAATGTATTTTGTTTTCTATGTGTATGTATGCTTTCCTTTCAGTCAGTTAATCAATTTTTTAAAATAATATTTTCTCTTGGATATTCTCGCACCCCCCCCCTCTAATGTGCTGGAGCCCCCCTAGGGGGGGGCGCCCCACAGTTTGAGAATAGCTGGTTTAAAAGAAATACCCATAATCAATTCTGTTTAATTTAGTCAAAATCAATGTTACATGTCAAAGATATTTAAATCTAATTATAACATCATTTTGAGGAAAGTAATAAAATATAATTTTTTTCTCTAGGCCTTCGAAATATTCGTTTTATTGAACAATATATCTTAAAATACGATTTTAGTTGAATATAAACTTTGGTGAGGAAACAATAAAAATAAAATTTCTGTTAATTTTTGCTTTTTTTCAAAGTCCAATGTCCCCTTAAGCTTTTAAATAATGGAAACATGAATGTTTGGATGAAAATACCGATGTCATTTCCGGAGACGATTGTTTTGGTAAATGTTTAAAAATTCATATATTTTCTGCGGCTTGAGTCACTTTAAAATCCATATCAGAATCGTCTTTCAATATCGGTGTCACCACTAACCAATGAGCATATATTTGAAATTACATATTTACAGACGAAATTTCCCATTTGCCTGATTCTGAAATATGTAACCAAACTTCATTTTCCCCCTAAGCTAAATTATTCATGGGCAATTATTTTAATCTATGTTTAACCACAGGCAGCTATATTTGAAATCTTGAAACGATTTATCTGTACCGAAATGCATTCTGAAATTAATATATCCACTCGTAAACTGTTATTGTAAATTTCGTTGCAGCTGATTTATGAAAGTTCTATAAATTCAAAACAATTTCTGTCGCTTTTCGAAGTTATTGTCAATTTATCGTATTTGTACTAAAAATGAAAGAATTGTAAAATCTCTCTAAAGAAATTTCTGATTAAAAAATCAAAATGTATGCATCAGATAAAACTTAAATATTAAAATGTCTATATTAGTTATTTTAATTCTGAATGCATAAAAGGCGATCCACTGGAAAGTATTTTTTAAAAGCATGTAAAAATGTAGATGAAAAGGGATATGGCGTCAGAATAACATGCACACAAGTATATTCTTTACATGATCGAATTCAATAGAAGTACGTCCTGCTATTCTGAAAAAGTTTGAAAAAATTGTAAAACCGAAAGTGTTTAATTATATACCATGATACAGTTTATATAAATGACTGAAACTAGGATATATCCCATTTCTTCAAAACAAAAAAAATATTCAACGAAAGAAATAGCTTTTCCTTAAAAACATTTATTTTAAACAATTAATCATTTTGTATACCCTATAATTGTAGTTTTTTTTTAATGTTTCTTCATGAAAACAAAAATTATGATAATTGATGTAAACTTACTATGTTACATTTCAATTATTTTTCAAAATTTTTCTGTTCATTATGTACCACATGCATAGCTGAAGAGCACCGAGACTGAATATCAATAGGAGTATCGGTAAATTTAAGCTCGTAGAAAATGTGTATTTAAATCAAGTATCTAGCTAATAAACAAAATCTTATCATTTTGATCATTTCACTTGGAAGAATTCCAATAACTGAAGTGCATTTATTCTGAACGCATATTTGAAATAAAATATGAGACACCACCATTGCGTCATGTCAGATCAGTATTAGAGTTGGATCGAAAAAAGAATGAAACATTATAACGAAGAGAAAAGTTTGATTCTCTACCGGAGACGATATGATCATCAGCAACAGATTTCATTCACATAAGACAGATTTTTCAAGGCAAGCAACGTGAGAAGAACCGGCGCCTCTGCCCTTCAGTGAGAGCTGAATCACTCGCTTGAGATGGAAATTCCCCAAAGCTTGTTTCTAATCTGGCTCAAAACATATTTTAACGCTCCTCACTTTGCACTCGAGAGATTTTTTAATCAGTTGGTTAATCCGCAGCAATTGTTGTAGTTTTTGTATTAAACTTGCAATACTAAGTTCGTAAGGTAGCTTTGACAGCATTCCATTTATAAAAAAAATTTGAAATAGCATTTTAGCCTTTTTCTTTTTCTTAGAAAATGTAATAATATTTAATTGATAATCGATTTCCCTAAAGATCATGAAACCCAAATAGGAAATTCTTTTAAGATACTAGCAAATAATCTCCTTTCAAATATTGCAATTAAATAATATATAAGGCGAATAATATTTTGTTCATTTTGATATACGCCGCAAACAAACCATCTGTACTATTAAATCTGTCATAATTAATATGAATATAGTTTTAATTCAAGTACAGTAAATCATACAGAACAGTTAATTTCATTTTCTTGATTAATATGTATCTAAATAATTCAAATATATAATAGACCATAAAGTTCATATATTTAATATGAACTTTATATTTCGTAATATTTAATATGAATGATTAAATATTACGAAAGACTATATATTTATTAATAAAAATAACTTTTACTTTTTTTCTTTGAAATTTTTTTTGTAATTTTGATCAATACTCTATTGATGATGGCAATATCTCAGCTCACACTCGATTACTCACCTTACATTTTGGAAATGTTAAAAATGTGTGATCTCTATAGATGAATGTTTAAGAGCTTTGCGCAGGTATTTTTGTGATGAAATAGGCAATTTGATGGAATTGTGGTTCGAATAATGATTTTTCACTTCCATACCCAGATTCTGCTACCATTTCTCTATGGCTCGGTCTTAGTTTGGAGAGTCCATATCCATCAATTGCACTAAAGAAATTTATTTCAGTTCCATAAGAGGGCAAAATTGTTTTTCCCGAACAATTCTTTTGAGTGGCGTCGTCTTGGACATCAGCCACCTTATCACAGAATTTGGACATATTGTGATAGTATTATACTGTATTTTACATATTATATGTATTGGAAAAAAATAGATAAAAATAACTTTTTCCTGAATGTGAATATCTTTGAAATTAATTCAAATATGACTGTCTAGAAATTTCGATAAAATTTCTAGAAGACTATAATTATGATTTAGGCATTATTATAATCCAAACAAAATTTTATATTAGTAAGTCCACCTGTGTATATGTAACCACAATAACTCATAAACGAAATGATAATAAAAAAATTAAATTTAGGCAAATGAGTTTTACAGTCGAATATTTTCATCATTACTAAGTTTGGACTGCTTCAATGGAAGAGAAAGTAGCTGATAGTGTAATTGTTCCCATATATGTAAACATGAAGACCATGGAATTCAACAAAATAAACAAATGTAATTTAATATGTTGTGTATTACAAATCTAGAACCAAGCGACAAAACTATTAATCTCCATTAAAAATATGTTTAAATTTTGAACAAGATCATTTTAAAAAATCAGTGCGTGTGTTTTTGCATATTTGAATTTGTTTGATTATTCAAAAATGCAAAGGACTTTATTTTAATATAAAATTTTGATTCTAAAATTTTACATTTTATATTTCTTTATAAAATTTCTATTAGATGTTTCATTTTCTTTCATATTTTTTGAGTATGTTTGATATATCTCTTTTAAGTCACGAAACCCAACTAATCAATGACCACTGTATGTAATCGCATGCATCGTATGTATCGCTTATATAATTATCGGTCTATTCTCAAAACTATGCTAAAAACTCCGGCTATTTTCCTTTGGCTCTCTTCTGCCTCAGAATAATTGTCTGGATCAAAATAAGAGGCTATTCGTATCCAGAAGAGTTAATCTTTAAGACTATATGTTAGAAGGCATTACAAAGGGATGGAACATTAAAACACTGCAGTGTGAAAGATTTACTTTTTATTAACGAGCATCATCTTCAAAAAGAAAACGCAAGGCAGGAAAGTTTAACTTTTCTTAAAAGAGTGTTGTAATTTTAACCTAAAGGAAGAAATCTAATTTTGAATAAAGAATAAATTCATCTAGGATTAATAAATCCAAAATAGATTATTTGTGTAATCTAGTTAAGAGTAAAAATTTAACAAATTTCTAAATATAAAAAAATGAAGCCCATTAATAATAATTTAGTGCATTGTAATTTCACACAAAATGCATTTTTTAAGGATACGGAAGCCCTTTTTTAAGTCTAATAATTTTTTAATTATTTATATTTAAATATTTATAACTTATTAATATTTTTATATTCAACATTATATAGTAGTTATCTATGTATTCAAAGAATTTTTTTTCCTATTACTAATCTTTTGAAAATGATTGTTAAAAGTATTTTACATATAATGTACTTATATGTTTTAACAGGAGACTTTATATAATATTTTATTGTCATTTAAAATAGTTGAATTGCTTAATATGCACAAATTTCCATTATCCTTTTTGCTATTTAAGTGCTAAATGATTATGCTAATTTTTTTATGCTGAGAACATAGTTTTTAATTCTGGGGAAATAACATTGTGCATTAGCCAGCTGCAGATTAAATCAAACGAATTACTGAACAAATAATTTTCATACTCAAGTCACTTGTCACCTTTACTTATGAATCAATACTTTTTCACTGTAAAATGTGTCGAAATTTATTTACTGCAGAGCATAGCAGAAGATTTTAATCGTTACAACATTAATTTCATAATTATTTACAAAAGCGGTGCTGTGTACTTTCACCCAGCTCTATCACATTCACTTAGCCTGTAGAAGTAACATTTTTGTTTCCTGAATATCAGTGTTTATTTTTTTCGCAACTAATAAATTTTTTATAGTGAATTTTTTCATCTAACAGATTTTATATCCTAAGAAGAAAACTATGTATATTTTTACAGGTTTTGGTATCTATTTGCTACCTAAAACTCTTGAAAAAATACTCCTCATTGCAAAAAAATATAAAATAACTAGCAGAAAAAATAAAGCTATAAAGCTCCTCTTTTTATTGACGCCTCATTAGAAGGCTACTTAGCAAAACAGCATCGGTTCAAAAAAAAAAGATAAGACAAATTTCACTGTTATTTATTTAATTCTTTTATCCCTTTCTTTGGAAACAAAAAAAAACAGGTATTAACTAAAGGAGTTCTCGTACATCATTTAAATCGAAGACTTAGTTTTAAGAATTTTATGGGATCCATGTACACTAGTTTTATGAGGGCATTTTATTCTTGCTGCGCCTTTCGTGCTAGAATCTATATATGTGGAATTTACTAATTAATTATATGAAAAATACATCCTAGCGTATTTATTGCACCTTTATCACTTTTTGTTAAAAAACACTTTATACAAAATGAAAATTCATTAAAAGTATCTAAATTTTTTTTCATTTACAAAGTAACTATTAAAACTAATTTGAATTTCAGGTTTTATGCAAGGAAATTTTGTAAGAAACATTTAAAGTATTAAAATTGTGTAGATTACTTGTCATTTGAAAGAAAAAAAATATATGGCAGCTTTTATTTCATTTCGTTATTACAAATTTAAATTCCATTTAATCTGTGCCTTAGATATTAAAAGGTGTATCGCTATCTTTTACTTCATTCTCAAATAATAACTGCGCCCCCTCAGGCTTTTTGACCAAGGTCTGCTGTAAAAAAAATGCTTGGTTTCTCTATTTTTACTGTATTTATAAAAAAAATTAAATAAAGGACATTTCAAAACCTTTAGTATATTTTTTCCTATATAATGACGTTCAAGGATAGCTTCGCTTATAATAATGCAGAGGACAGTTCACTCACCGTTTCTGAAGAAATTCAAACAACTATTTAGGTTCGAAAGTGTATATCAGATGCAGTACACCTTTACTTATATATATATATATATATATATATATATATATATATATATATATATATATATATATATATATATATATATATATATATATATATATATATATATATATATATATATATATATATATATATATATATATAAAATTTGTATATATCTCTTTATCAATATTGCATATTATGTATTTTCCTAATAGCTCCCGTATCAAATTAAAAAAAGACCATTTATAAAATATATTTTAAATTAGACGAGAATTGTTTTAATTTCAAATTCGCTTTCTCGTAACTGTATATCTCACAATAACAACTCGTAAATATTATGTACTTCTTCCTTCATTCGAAATCATATAAGTAGCATTTTTAAATATCATTAATAAATATGAGAAGGGAAACAAAAGCTTCTTCAAGTTTAATTTATTATCTCGGTTAAAAGAGAAAGTAGAATTTTATTCTTTGTAATGAAAAGCCGGTATTTTGTGAGAATGAATAGTTGAAATATAAACAGAAAATCCATTCTTCTTTCGTGGGATAAAAATAAATGATATTCAGCCTGCTTTCGCCTAGTAATAAACGACTAAATAATAAAGAGAGTTTTTTTTCTTTTAATTTTAATAGAAAAATAACAATAAAATCCATAACAAATAATGTTGAATTATCATAATTTATTTTCAGTGCATAGTTCGCATATATTCTTGAAACTTAGCACTCAATTTTACAAATTCAAGGGATCAAAAATAACACATCACAATTTTGGAACAATTCCATAGAATATTGGATACTTTTTGAGCTCGCGAAGAAACACAAATTATTAATGTAGAAATTGCAAAGTGGTTTGATGTTTTTTATGAAAAACTTGATTTATGAATTTTTTTTTATTTTGAGAACAAAAAAAATAAAAAAAAATAAATAAATAATTCTGAGAATAAGAAATTTTATTCAGAATTCACCTCTTCGGAAATCACAACTTTGGCTGAAGTTTTAAGATGAATCAATGAAAGAAACATTCTATTTTTTGTGACAGTTCATCGTTTTCAAACTTTTAAAATAATCGCTAAGATCAAAGTGATGCTGCCCATATGAATATAGATAGGTAGATAAAATAAAAGAATAGATATAAAATAAAAAGAATAGATATATAGTATAGAAGAGAGATAAAAAAATCATTCGAAAGATCAATGATTGGTGTGATCAAACAAGTTGCAAACATAACTACTTAATAATTTTGTAATTTGAATTTACAGTTTTCATGTTGTTCAACAGTTATAGGTAAAATTTATCCCTGATTATTCTATCACTTGACTTTGCTTCTTTGACATTTGCTTCCTAGCTATCTTTTTACAATAGATTCCATCCTATTTACGTAAATATTTCCCTCATTCATTATATCGATTCAACTTTCATTACACTATCATAATGCAGTGAAAAGTCTTCTTATTTTACCTTACTGTAGAATATTATATATAAAGATGGTCTTTCAATGAGGGCTTTTTTTTTCAAATCATACAGGAGCATATTTGTTTCCGTTATTGCCATTTCTACAGGGTCAATTGATTCAATTGAGCTAAAATGAGAATAGGGGTGATAAAATCCCTCGCTAGAGGTCTCACAGACCGCATGTCCCCAGTTAAGGGTTAATTCATGTCTCAGAATGTGCATGTTGACTAATATTTTAAGACCACAATTATTTTGAAAAATTATAAAACAACCGTAATTATATAATTTATGATGAGAACAAATGATTCGAATTCCTCTTTTAGTAAATATTTTGGATAAATCCTAATTTATAAGCTAACAAATATTGCTTTTAATGATGGCAAAAAGCTCATAAATCATGATAAATAATTTGATGGCAAACCTGTAATGAAATTCTCGAAAAAATTACGAGATTATCCAACTCTGTCGGGGAATGGTATAATTAAAAAAAGGATCATTTATAAATAAGAATTCATCATTTTATTCATGCATTGTGAAATTTTAGAAATAAATAAAAATTGATGTATTAAGAAGTGCATTTCTTCAAATCTTGACACAGAGTTACTTCTATAGATATAGAAAATCAAAAAACTAATTTTCTCATTAAATAGCGTTAATATTTCCAATAAAATAACTATAGTATCTTCTACAAGTCTAGAAGATTCCCTGAAAAACTTAAATATCAATATTTTAGTAACGCCATTCATTTCATAGAGCCCACTCATTTTACTTCCAAATGTATTATATTCAATCATATCATGAAATAGAAAATTCTGTTAGTTTTACGAGATAATAGAGAAAGAAAAAAATTACATCAATCACCCAATCGAAATTTTTTCACATTTCTGTGCCTCTCATTCGATGTTTACGTTATGAACACACTTTTTAAGCTTAGATTTTCTTTAGCCTAGAGTGAGCTTACAAATTATAGAAGACTTTTCAAAGAATAAAATCCGTGTATAAAATATGGATGCGTTTTATTAGCAAATGAAAAAAAAGCATTCAGTCAAAATAAAAACGAAATTCGTTTCTATTATTTTCGAGCAGGTAACTTTATTAATGTATTTTACCGGGCAAAATTTAATCCCAGCAAAAATAAAATACCTTGATAGAGAAATTTGAGATACATACCAGAAAGTTCCAAGGATTAAAACTTTGTTTTAAGTGAGCTACTTGGAATTATCAATTTAATACCCGCGGTTATTTATTTTATTTCATTCTTTACAAAAAGAAAAGAAACATCTAAACAAATAAACTGTAACTTTTTCGTTTTATTTCTTCGGTGTTGTTTTTCTATATAATCTCCTAATTAGCTGAAAATAAAAAAAAAATTCTTTATACGTTTTTTGTTTGTTGTCGTTTCTTCTTTTCTCAACTAACATTTTCATTATGCGATGGGAGACTTTTAACTACACGAAAGAACGAAAAAAATTTGTAAGGATATAAAGTTTTCTCAAAGTTTTTCCCTCAGGGTATAAAAACATACTGCAGGGTAAAAAATATAAACTGCATAAAAAAGGCGTTTTTTTGGTTTCGAAAAGGAAGCATGTTTCGCTAGTGAAAAGGATAGTTTTCATTGAAGGAAACTTTTGAGATAATGTTGAGTTTTGGTTCTTTAAGAGAATGTGACAGCTCGTTTTGGAAGTATCTGAGGTTTCGATTTTGAATAATCGTTAATTATTTTGCTGAGATTAATAATATCAATGTTTGTGGAAAATCAGATATTGAATCATTTCTTCTAATATAAAATTAGAAATATTGTAATTAATATCATAATAATGAATTTACATTAATAAATTGCAACATTTTGAATATGAAGGAATTTTCTAAATGTTAATTTATTTGTTAAAACTGCATATTTAGCAAAACAATTTTCATTCTTTAAAATTTCTTTCATGTTAACTAACTTTTTCAACAGTACATATTTAAATAAAGTTATTTTTAGTTTCAAAGTAATGTAAATAGTGTTAAGAAATTTTACAGATGTGTGTTCATAAGGCATTACAGAGGGGATAAATGTTTTAGTCAGAGTTTTGATTTATAAATAAACTTATAAATCTTATTTAGAATTATAAATCAATATATTTTCATTAAAAATCATTAATGTCTACAACATTTCATCTTGAAAAAGAATAAGTTCATCAAAATATTTTGGCTACTGAATCATTTTTTACTCGAAGTAAATAAGAACTTATATACATAAAGTAAGATTATTACATGAAATTACATTAATATAATAGATCAATTAATTGACTATAGTAATATAATTATTTCTTACTTATCCTCTTTGATGACTACTTCGTTCATCGCAATAAAAGGTTTCTAAAAATTCAATTTCAGCACCTTATGCAATTTCTTATTAATTTTCTGTTCCCCAAAAATAATTTCCAAAATAACATTCGCAAATAACCAAATAACATTTTGATAGTCATATAATTTATATTATTTTAAAAGTTTTATGTCATTCTGTTCATTGTGCTATCATGTCCCCAATTTTCTGCTATATGACCTAAATTTTAAAACTGAATATAAGCCAGAATTATTCTACTTCACTACCATAACTTTCTTGCCAAAAACAAACATGTTCATTAAAAATATAAAGATAGACAGGCGAGCCATTGGACACTAAAGTTATGTTTATTCAACAGAAATCTCAGAGGATCATTATACAAGGTGTCCTGTAAATATCGCCCAAACTCTGAACAGTCCAGTCATATTCCTCGTGCTGAGTATTTAAAAAATATGCCAAAAAAACTGTATAGGAACGACACATAGTTTTCAAGAAAAATACGAAAACACAATATGACGTCACATCCTGGACAAGGAAAACACACTTTCTTTGATACATCAACAATACTATTTCCACACCACAAAGGCAGATGTTCAAAGTCCCCGCCTCACATATCGAGGCAGGTTTGAGCGCGCCGTGAAATGGGTATAACTTCTCTGACCGTAAGAGCCTGTGTACAGCAACTTCTAGTGAAATTTTGTTCACTGACTAGAGTGCACAGTGTTTACCTCGAATGTTTCTTCTAACCGCCGCAGTATTGTATACCCTTATGATATAGGCAGGACATTATGCGGTATTCCAACATAATGACGACCGGCTGTAGGACAGACGGTTCCTGCATCTAACAGTCTGTTGTCCAGCCTGCGGATGACTTCGGCATAGGAGGACGGCGTGGCAGATATCGATGGGTACACGCCCTAGCAGTTCGTAAGCATTACATTAGCCATAGATCAAACACATGCCGCAATGATCACGAACGGAATACATAATCACCTTGCGAAGAATACCGCTAGCTGCAAGACGCAGCATTTTAAATACGAGTTAAACAACGGCTTCACGTCATTCCACAGTGCTCGAACATTTTGAATATCATCGTCCGGAAATGTATTCAAATAATGCTGTTGATATGTCCACTGCAGTGTTTTACCCTTGCACCGGATATGACGTCATACTTCGTTTTCATATTTTCGTTTTTCGTATACGTGTTTCATATTTTTCTCGAAAACTATGGGTCGTATCTGTACAGTAGGGTGGAACAAAATGGCCTTAATTGTTTGTTTTTTTAGATTTTAATTTGGTAACAGCACGGAAAAGTTACTTTTAGATTCAAAAACAATATTAAAAAATTTGGTTGCCATATTACATTATCTTGAGGACCCGCAAAAAGCTTAAAATTTGTCAAAAAAAAATGAAAAAATAAGAATTTTTAAAAATTGCTTTTAAAAAATTTTATCAGATTTTGTTTTGGTAATGGTGCGGAAAAATTGTCTTTTAGGTTCAAAAACAATAAATATTAAAAAATTTGGTTGCCATATTACATTATCTTAAAGTGTCGCAAAAAGCTCGAAATTTGTAAAAAAATTGAAATTTTTAGAAACTGCTTTTAAATATTTTCTTATATTTTATTTCGGCAATAGTGGTGAAAAGTTAGATTTTAGGTTCAAAAATAATTTTAAAAAATTCTGATTGCAATACAACAATACTTTTAGGTGCCGAAAAGAACTTAAAGTTTGTAAAAAAATTGAAAAATTATAAACTTTGATGAAAGATTTTTATGATTTTTTCGTTCATATAATGTTACAAAAGATGATTTTAAATACATATATAAGAATTACAATTATAAAAATTATTAATTATAAAGTATAAAAAAAATATTTTTATGTCCAATTTTACGTTTCTTACACCTTTATCCTTAATGATTACAAATGTTATAGCTACAGAATGTTTGTTTCTACTTCATTGCCACATTAAACTGCTTTTTTTCTCCTTAAATTAAATTTTGGCATACTCACACGTGAGTCAATTTTTGTTTCTATGTATCCTTTTCTTGCGATTTAACCACAGACATTTTCAGCCGATTCGACCACTAGTTTCCCAGCTCTTCCCACTGCTTCCATATGAGAAGGAAGGAAGGGAAAGTCGATAACCGAGTCCCTTATATTATTTGCTTCAGCTTCAGATGCCTTCTGTATAAAGTTTTAACTTAATATAAAACCGCACATGCACTTAACAGTTCTATAGCTTCTTGTCTTTTTGATGGATTTTGTTGGCTTGCCTCTTTTTGTAAAGAACAGAAACAATTACTGGTGACAGTGACAACGTTGAAGTTCTGATGTACTAGCATTTTTTACCCTTTCTTGATTAAACTTAACTATTCTCTGCAGTTCTTTACTCTTTCTTCCTTCTTTCTTCTTCAAAGCGCTTGTGGTAGCAATATCAATATTACCTATTTATCATTTTCCTGGTAAAGCATTGATCGTTTAGAACCTTTTATTCCATAACTGGCCCTTTTTTTTATACAAGTTAACAATTTCAAATAAACATCTAGCTTCTTCTCTAAATTCTTCGAGGATGAAATTAAATTTATCTGGGCATTTTCTGCTTTTAGACTTTAGTAAATTCCTGCATTTAGTATAATAAGCCTTTATCATTTGTGAAATTCTTTTGCTAGAAGCAACGGAAATAGAAACTCTTGACTATATTTGTTCTATTATGTGAACTAAAGTGTCACATATTTCTCTTATAGAAGGACCTTTCTCTGGAGAAATTTTGAGGTTATGTCTAATATAACAGTAGCACTAGATTCGCTCAATAGTATGTTCAAATTCAAGCAAATCACTAAATTTCCCAAAAATGGAACACTTCGATGTGTGTCTTGTCTTCAATAATTTAGACTGAGCCATTTTTACTCACAGAAAAGTACACAAGCACAAAAAAACAAATTAGTAATCAATTACACAATAGGAGGGGGGGAGATGAAAACTCAACTGAACACAGCAAAGCTACTGATTTGAAACCAGCTCTGTCCTTGTCACCACCGGAAGCAAACAAATATCCGCCATACCTCAATAGCAACCTCTTCGACGACGACTCAGTGCCATGCCAGTGCAATAGTAAAACTGTTTTTATACTTTTATTCATATGACAATGCCTATTTAAAGCTTTTATTTCATAATAGAGGCACACAAAAATCGTTAAAAGGTTGCAAAAAGTGTATTTTTATGAAATTTTAACATCATTGCGGCATCTCAAGATATACTTTAATATTTTTTTATAACTTTTGTTGATCTTATCTATACCTAAAGGCAACTTTTCCACGCTATTACAAATTAAAACTCAAAAGCTGATTATTTCATAAAAATATTTTTAAATGTAGCAAAAATTTCAATTTTATGAAACTTTAACGTCCTTGCGGCACCTCAAGACCTAACTCCAATATTTTTCTTATTTAAATTTTATTTTATCTACACCAATAGGCAACTTTTCCGTGCTATTACAAGATAAAAATCAAAAATTGATTTTTTTCCCCTTCCACCCTACTATACAGTTCTTTGGGCATTTGTCATGTACTCCCCATGAGGAATCTGGCAGTGCAGGTATTTATGGGGCACCTTGTATAAAACCTTTTTCAGATTCAACTGAATATCCA
This sequence comes from Argiope bruennichi, assembly GCF_947563725.1. Classification (NCBI taxonomy): domain Eukaryota; kingdom Metazoa; phylum Arthropoda; class Arachnida; order Araneae; family Araneidae; genus Argiope; species Argiope bruennichi. The sequence goes on from NC_079161.1 coordinate 101,888,035, forward strand.
TACTACTAGAATAAGAAAGCAATCTTCTTATTCTAGTATTTCTCTCTAGCTATGAGAAAATGAAAAAAAAAATGATTTGTTTGCATTTGAAGTTTTACCTTCATTTTAAATATAACAAAATTGCAAAACTTTTGCTACAATCAATATTTAAACAAAAACATACGTAAAAAAAAGTCATATTTTAGAACATCGTCATCAAACATGAAAGTATAATGCAAAGCGTAACATTTTCAGAATTACTGAAAACGGAATGAGTTTTATTAATGTAATGAAATATATTGTTATAAAATAAACATATATAATATTTAAAAAACCAATTTAAAATGGTCAGATATTTGCTGTATATAAATTGGTATCATCCAAAATATAAAGCTTTGAATGTAAAGATGATATAAAATACATTTTTACGCAGTAGTATTCTCGGAAGTTGATGAGAAAAATTTCGCTTGGTTAAAATTTAATATGAATTTAAAAAAAACTTACAGATTTAATGATATTTGTAGTTTATTTTATACTCATATTGCATTTACTGACTCAGAAGACGAAAAGATTCATGAAAACAAAATAGTTCACTGGCTTTTACAAAATGTCCGCTTTTTTTTTTTTAACTTAAATTGGTTTCTTATGGTTATTGAACAAACAAATAAAGTAAAAACTTCAAAGAATTAAAACATTGAGTGGTCATCCTTTTACAGCAATGAATAGGAGTGTTTCACTTTAATGGATTCTGGCGTGAATGAAGAATATGGAACACAAATAAAACATCCTGGCAAATCCAGCCATAATACCAAAACGCTCGAAGAACTAAATCATCGTTTTAAACGATGTGCGAAAGCTCCTCTAGTGAATGCTTGGAACTTATTTATTTTTTGCAAAAGAAATAAAAAAAGATACATTTAAATAAATAGCCCTGAACTTTCGGGCTTTTTTTCTCTCGTTTTTTTCCCTCCCAAGCAGCTTTGCTAAGTAGCCCTTTAATTAACTGGCAATAAAAATAAAAACTTTATGGCTTCGCATTCTCTGCATTTTTTTAACAACGTTTTAAGCAATGATGGAGGAGGTAAAAGAAAATGAGAAAAAGAACGCAAGGATGTAAAGTTTTATCCCTAGGGTGTAAAATATGTTGACGGAAAGAAATTAAAAAAATAAAAAAGAAATTCGTTGATTGTGGGATGTAAGCATGTGTAGGTGAGACAAAAAATTGTAAGAGATGGAAGGATAGGAGTGAATACGACATCTTTGTCTAGAAGCATTTGCGCTCGCTTCTTTAAATCATTATTAAACTAATTTTCTAAGGATTAAAGTTTTCCACTGTTCTGAGCAGAAAATTAAATCTGGCATGTTTTGTCGAGATCATCCCACGTATAATCAGACGTGATCAGTGGCGCGAGTGTGGAAAAAAATGATCAGCTTGTAACACTTCATTTGCTTTCATCTGTACGGAAGCCTGCAGATATGTGTCATTTTTAAAAATAATATTTTTCTTAAATTCTAAAATAATGTAATAGAGTAAAACGAAAGAAAATAGTAAACATTTTACAGTTTGATTTCTAAAATTGCCAATTGATTATAAAGTGCTTGAAATTCAAACTCGTTTTAAGCACAGCATATTCGTTTCAGTAGAAATCTCATAAACACAAGTTAATATTATTAAAATCCGTAACTGGAGGAATGAATTTCCATACGTGATCAGAGACATAGAATCAAAAAAAACTCAACGTTTTTTTTTTTTTTTTTTTTTGTAAACAGCATTGGAATTTAATTTGGAAACAACACATTCTGGAAATCATGCAGTTACCCAAAATATTAAAAATATTAATATTAAAAATGTTAAACGTAATAATATTAAATGTTGGAAATATGTTAGAAGAAAAACCTAAACAGTCTTTTAATGAGTGTTTATTTCGGTTATGCAGTAGGGAATGAGACTAACGTTAATAACTGTATGGATTTCAACACGCAGAAATGAAGAATAGAATATTTTAATTTAATATTTTAAGAATATTTCTTTATTCTTTTTGCATTATTCAAATTAAAAGCAGTTTCAGAGACTTGAAGTCGATGACTCTATGCATAACAACAAACACTTTGAAAAAAGAATAACTCAGTTATAAATATTTGTTGATACTTAGACTTATATCAACATACTGCTGAAATAACAAAGGTACTGAGTAGATGATTACAGTCAAGGACAAAATACCACGTGATTATCGGAGCTAAAGCAAATAAGGCGAATTTATTTTGACTCTCGTCTCCAGTTATAGGTCAAAAATGACAGAAATATGCGAACAACTTGACAATTATTTATATTTTAAAAGCCAAACTTATGATTTCTTGGAATATATATTAACCGTATTTTAGTAAAAGCAGAGTATTCTCTACAACATTTATACAAAATGGGATATAATTCATAAGAAAATATCAGTCTTATGTCAAAATATCATTGAAAAAATTTGATTCATTTGGAATTTTGATATTTGAAATCACGTCTATATTAGACACGATCTTCAACTCCACAGAAACTCAAAAAAGACGTTGTTTCTCCCAGACAAGCAGTATTTCGTTGTCCATAGCATTGCAGCTTGCACGCTCTTTAACGCCACGGTTGATACAGTAATGAAGAAAATACCGAATTTTTCTGTTACCTTTAAGATATTAAAGGTGTTATACACTTTCTGCATTGATTCATTCATATATACAGCGTCTTCTCTCAATATTTTAGTATTAAATTTTTTTGGCGTCAAAAGATAACTAAATGGGAGTTTGGACTGATTCGGATATGCAGTAATTCGGATAATTGATTAAGCCCTATAGATTAATTACGAAATTATGACAGATTGAGTAATTATTTTAATAAATGAAATTATGTTTAACAAACATCAGATAAACAAAATTGTAAATGCTGAAAGATTGCATGAAAAAATAAATCACATTTTTAAATTATATGTGAGTCATATTATGCATACATACACATATATTAAAATAACAAATAATACGAGAGTATATATATATATATATGTTCAAACGAAAAGAGGCGAAACGACACTGTAGGTATAAATGAAGATTTTATTCAAAGTATACACCGTATAACGAGCCTAAAGATTCCTTGTTCCCAGAATTCCTGTGGCCGTGACGAGACCCAGTCCTTCATAGTGTCCTTGAGTTCGCCGTCTGAGTTGAAGCACTTCCCTTTCAGATGTTTTTTTAGAAGACCAAACACATGAAAATCACAAAGCGACATGTACGGAATGTAGGGCGGGTAGTCAAGCTGCTCCCACTTGAACTTCACCAATTCCGCTTGTGTGACCCTGGAGACGAGTGGACGCGAGTTATCATGGAGCAGAAGCATATCCTCCGTGAGTAACCCCTACCTTTTGTTCTTGATGGACCTGAATATTCTTTGGAATGTCTCACAGTATACATATCAGAGTTAATGGTTCTTTTGCCATTGCCATGGTTGCACTGCCACGTCAATTGGACCGCGCTCTTTATAAGGGCCTCTGCTGTCTCCTGCGCATGCGATTCCCTACTCATGCTCCGATCTACGCCGGAGACTCCAATCGCATCCCTAGATGTCTCGCTACGTTCTCCCATAGCGGCATAGGCACATATGCTAACGGTTATGTTGTTACGATGTTTCGTACATTTCCATTTGAACACCCCTTTTATATATTTACTAAAAATAACGTTCTTCGATTGGAAGAGGACATGCCAATACCGGATACAATTGCATCATGATTTTCCAAAATGTGACATTTTTCATTTTCTTCTTACTCTGTAAATTTGCATAATTAGTACAGAGGAATATTCGTCGAATTGGATTTCGGTTGCATGGATTTGTAGGTCCTTTCAATACATAACCTTATCGCTCCAACACTTGTAATATGCAAAGCTATTTTTCTAGGCCCCAGATTTCTAGCTATTGTTTTAAGCTTGTCTTATTCTATATGTATTAAAATTTCTAAATCTGAAAATAAATAAAGTAAAAGGCACAATTTGTAAATTTTAAACATTGTTTCAAATTAATCCCCTGTCAAGCCCGGAGGGACATCGATTTAATGAGTAAACCCAACAAGTCGTTCTGTATCAACAATATAGTTCCATTCTAATAAGATGTCTTTATTAGACGATAACCAGAGATGATAGTGAAAATGTTTACCATAATGATAGTATGCGTGTAACGACAGGTAAATGGATTGAGGAAAGGTCTTCAAATATGAATTTTAAATCTTTGAAGCGTTTTTCACATTTCCAAATCATTCTTGTTAATGTTTTAATATTATGTTTTCTTTATCATGCCAACTTTCATTTTATATCGAAATGGGTGTGATGTGAATTTGAATATTTCAGTAGTTCTCAATCGTTTGTATAGGAAAAAAATATTGCAAACGGCAAAAAATTTCGACCGCAAGATTTCAATGATTTTTTTTCCTTTTAGACTTTCCTGAGTTTGAAAAATACACTTCTATAATTATTTATGTCCGAATATCTATTCGCAAGATAATTTAAAAACACATTGATTCAGAGGTTTGGTGTTTCGTATGTGTTTCAATACGAATTCACAAAATTTTATTAAATTACGCAAAATTCTGTCCTAGAAATATCTGTCAGCCAGTCAATGTGCATGTGAACTCGATAAGTCAAAATCGATTACATATCAAAGACTAAGAAATTCGGTACAAATGGTTCCACTGAAATGTAAATGTATAATAAATTTCACATTCGATTGGTTTTCCAAAGAACAACCTGTTAATCTGTGTATTCACATGTATATAAAAACGCTGTAATTCAAAAACACAACAACTTTTATAAATAAAAAAATCCGTGCGTTTTTGTAACCAAAATGGTAAATCTGTGCCAACAATTGGTAACACAAACACAAGACAAGATATATTGTGTCACTACATTCGGAAAATAGATTGACTTTGCCATGAGTTTTTGCAAGTTCGTTCATTTTTTCTCTACTCTTGGAAATACCTGAAGAAATGAAAAAAATTATAGTAAGAATATGCTATAAATATACTATAACTTCATGAGAAGGACACTCCAATTGGTAGTCACCGTCAGGTTCTAATATCGCAAAGAATGCATAATATTCCGACACATTTTGTGTTTCTCAAGTATGTAACGCTTGTTTCTACGTAGATTTTATTTTCATTTAATACTTTGATTTGACGTTGTTATGGTACATAATCTTAATAGGGCTGTATCTATTTAGGCTTATACATTTTGGCATATTGAAGAGTTATAATTCTGATTTAGAAGGAAAATTCAACTATTAATACACCCTTTAAATGCATTATTAGATTCTATGATTCTAAGTTGCGAGATATCTTGTCTTTACTTTTATTGTTAGGTGTCGGAAGTGTAATACGAAAAGATTAAATTCATTTAATATAATAAGTTATTTATAATTATATTCTTAAATAATAAAAGGTTCGTTCAAATGAAGAAGTTTTATAATTATTGAAATATTATTCTAATTTTTCTTATAAGAAGAAAAATTCCTCCATCATTGTTCATAGAAAATTTAAATTTCCTTTAACATATAATAATTTAATTAAGGTTGATTTCTTGGGATTCAAAATAACCCTATGAAATGTTTATAAGAGACGTTAAGCAGAACTGATCTCACCATAGGAAAATGCAAATCGATAAAAAAAAAAAATCTTTCTAGCATTTCACATTTGCCTTCATTTCACTGCGAAATCTTCTTAGCAAACGACAATCAGCGTCGAACAGATATTAATGTTTGAAAATTATCTACCTCAATCTGTGTTTAAAGAAAACCATGATGAATCATATTTTTTTTTCAATTCTGTGTTACTTTCAGATTAAATCAGTGAAAGTCTCCTATTCTTGACTTTTTCGTGCACTAGCGCAATATAGAGTGCTGAATGCATCATAAGCAATAAGCAGAAGATAAGTCTTTGCCCAATTATAGAATTTCAGTGTTTTTCTTTTCACTGTTTCACTGCAAAAATTTGACGGAATTTTTACCTTTACCCGGAAGATGATATTCAAAATTCCTTTTAGCTAAAATTAGCTCAATTTTTTAACTGATTTCGAAATCTAATATACATTTTTAAAAAAACAAACCTATTTACTAAATTATATTATAAAATAAATTTCAAATATTTGGTAATAAAAAAAATACTCCAAAAAGTCAATAAACGAAACGCTTCACGCTAAAAAATGTCAATAGATTAGAATGAAACTCTAGCCCGGTAGAAAAGGCAAAACCGCAAGGCAATTGCTCCAAGTAGAACGATGACAGATTTATTACTTCAGACCATGGGGAGTAACTTCCCCTGAGTTTCAAAGAGCCCATGTCTTCCAGAGACAAGCCGAGAAAGTCAGGATGTTAAAGGAAGTGCCTGTCGAAAAGTGCTTGGATGTTAAAGAATTTATTATCATGTTCACAAGCAAAGCGAAGAAAAAAAATCATAATTTCCAAATTGTATTCTTCAGATTTACATTTGAAACATGAATATTCAACAAAATTAGCCAACATTGAATCGTTTGGTAATTACAAAAGTATAGTTTTCCAATAGGAGAAAAAAAATCATGATCATAGTTATATCAGCTTCGCTCATATGAAAACCATGCTGTTTTATGCAATTTTACATATAATATTTCATCATAGATTGTTGAGTCAATGATGAATGAATCAAATACAATGACATAAAACAAAGAAGAATTAAGAAGAAGCTTGGTTTTTAAAAGAATCTGCAAACAAAATCATCTTCGATACAGTATAAATGCTTGTTGAAATGCCAAATGAAATCAGTTATATCTTAAAAAGAGTCTCCCATTTTTTCCAATCTTACATTTGTAAATGTTTATCCGAAGCAATGCCAACTTAATTTCTTTACTTAGTTCTGACTCATTTTTTTATAAATTTATTAAATATTCATTCAAATTAAAACCATCCCTGCATATCTTAATAAATAGTTACATTGCTGAAAGAAACTGTTTATTTAGTTCTTTATATATGCAGTATTCCTCACTTAATTTAAATAAAAACCAATGATTTATTTAAGAAATATAAATTGCAAAGTAGAAAATCCAAGAAATTCAACAAACATTTATTCATAAACTTGATGTATTAGGAGATTCATCAATAAATTAACAAATGCATTCCATTTCTTCGATTTCTTTAAATGATGTTAAAAAGGAAAACAATCTGAAAAAAAATGAATCGATGTTTTATTTTTACAATCAAAACTCCAGAAAAATATTAGCCTGATTTAGTAAGGAAATAATACATGATAAAATATTTTTTAAGTTCTACTTTCTTGTAGATCTCGCATTCACAATAATACACTGGTGGACAAAATTAAGAGATGGAAAGCATTTTCGCACATTTCTCTAAAAATACCGCACAAAACCTGGACAGTTGATTGCCATATATGGTCACTGTAGCGCTATTGGCCCTGAAATAAGTTTACGTATTCTTGTGGGCGTTGCTAAGCCAGCAGGAGGTATAAAAGTCCGCATCGAGCTGTTCATCTCATTCTACTCTTCAACACAGTTGCAGATTTTAGTGCATTTTTTGAATAATCGTGTTGTTTCTTGCTGGGTTTTAGGTGAAATGAGTGAATATCATCGTTCAGACGACAGTATGAGGTGAAGAATTGTGGGTATACTTGAGGCAGGCCAGTCCCAAGCTCAGGTTGCTAGGGAATTGGATATAACACCAAGCGTCATTTCCAATTTGTGGAGTCAATTTAAAACTAGTGGGATAGTATGTAGACGACCAGAACAAGGTCGCCCGAGGGCTACAACGGGCAATGAAGACCGGTATTTGTTCGTTTCAGCTAAGCGCCAGAGGACGGCTACAGCCACTCAATTGTCTAGGGACCTCGCGGCTGCTACAGGAACATCAATTTCGAGTAAGACAGTTTCCAGAAGACTCCATGAAAGAGGGCTGTATGCCAGGAAGCCCGCTATTTGCATCCCACTCACTCCTTCCCACAAAAGAGCGCGTGCAGAATGGTGCAGACAACATCAGAATTGGACACAGATTCAATGGGCTAATGTTCTCTTCACCGATGAGTCCAGATTCAGTCTACAACCTGATTCTGGGCGGTTATTGATATGGAGGGAACCTGGAACCCGATACCATCCCAGCAACATTATCGAAAGGGACCATTATGCTGGTGGATGACTCATGGTTTGGGCAGGGATCATGCAAGATACCCGCACACCGCTCCATGTGTTTGACAATGGTTCTGTGAATGCCCAGAGGTACAGGCAGGAGGTTCTAGAGCCCTATGTGAGCCTTTTCAGGGGCGCTGTTGGCCCTGAGTTCATTTTTATGGACGACAATGCGCGACCACATAAGGCTCTCATGGTTGATGAGTATCTGGAAAGCGAGGACATTCAACGAATGGATTGGCCAGCCAAATCCTCTTACCTGAATCCTATTGAACATGCTTGGGATGCTCTAGGGAGAGCTATTGCGATGCGCCAACCTCCCCTCAGAACCATTTTAGAGTTAAAAATTGCTCTGGTGGAAGAATGGGAGGGTCTTCCACAACCCCTCCTTAACTCCCTTATTAACAGCATGCATACTCGTTGTGCATGCTGTCTGTCTGTCAGGGGTGACCATACACCATACTAGAGGCAACACACACTGTACAAGCCTCACTTTTATTGTCATCTTTTATCCTTAAGTTCAGACTACATTGGATTTATTGGCAATAGGTCCTGCCAGTGAATGGCACTTTCATTTTTGTTTTGCATACTTTATTATCATGGTATAAGCTATATCCATACCAATTTTTTTTTATTTACATTCAGTATTTTTTGAGATATTTCGGAAAATGTCTCCCATCTCTTAATTTTGTCCACCAGTGTATATTGTTTACACATATCAATAATAATATTATTGAGGAACTGCCTGGTTTTTCACATGGTGTATTGTACATTTTTTTTATTTAGCATTCAAGATTTAACATAACATGGTGCCTCTTTATTCTTCACATTAATAATCAACCAAAATAAATTTCAAAAGGGAAAAAACGAGATATTTCCAAGAAAATCTTAGTTTCTTATACATAATATAAATTAATTACAATACCTGGAAAAATAAAATAAATTTATTTTTTTTATATTTTTTTATGAAGAAACATAACTGGAAAGAAAGCAGAAAACTTAGAAAGGATTAATGTTTTATGTTGAATAGGAAAATTCTAGAAATAAATTGGTTTATTAAAATAACGATATATCGTAAACACGCATGTGACATTAATAGAAAAATGAACTATTTTCCCGAATTGAAAGGAATATTAGTGAATCAAAATTAGCTTTGGAGAAAAATACATCATTAAAATGAAAAAATAATTATCCTACACGAATATCATAATCAAATTATTTTTCATCCCCTTCGTAAAATTCAGTGCATCAATAATTTGCACAGTGAAAAAAAATGTTGAAATATTTGAGAAAGCTAAAAAAAAAGTTAATATATTTATGAGCGAACTTTAACGTGATATATAAAAAATAATAAAACTAAAAAGTTCGAAAAAATTTAGAATTTATCGTGTCTACTAATTAAATTAACAAATTTTACCAATTCTCTAAAGTGTGAAGTATGTTATAGTTTGAACAACAACAAACAGCAGCGAATCAAATGAATACTGACAACCCCTCTAAGGAATGAATTGGAGCATCCCAAGCTTCATGGATTCTGAAACAGAAATTTATCTAATTCAAGAATAAAATATCCTGAGAAAGCTACTAAAGAAGGATTTGAAAAAGTACTGAAAATTTAGCAGCATTTTAAATAATAGGAGAGGGCCTCTCAAATAAACATCTGAAATGTATTTGCTTTGTTTCCTTTTTCAAAAAGGCAGAAAAAATCCCATTTAAATAAGTGGACTAACATTTTCTTTGTTTTGCCAATTCTCTTTTGGAAAGTGCCCTTGTAATCATCAGGTAAAAAAGTAAGGGCTTTATGAATTTCATTTGTTTGCGTTCCTATTTTTTTCAAATAAAATTTTATGCCATTGAAAAATGTTTTAAAGTAAAAAGGATTAGAAAAAAAAGATCCAAGGAATGTGACATTTTATAGAGCTTGTCACTATGACTAAGAAAACCTCAAAATAATTTAATTTTATGAAAGAAGAGTACTTTGGTTATAAAAAAAATTGAAAAGAAAAAAGATTTTAAAATACAGATGTCCACTAAAGATGCTTAAGGGGCTGCTCAGAATTATTGAAAATTTCTTATTTAAATAACCATTAAATTAATTTTGTGTCTTAAAACTTGTATGCTATGATGTAACGTAAATAAATCTTTACAGATTTTGAAGGAAAAATTTCAATGTATAGAAAAGTCGAGGAATATAATTATAGTATAAATGGAATAAAAAAAGAAATTAAAAAACTCGAAAGAAATAAAAATAAAGTTGCCTAGATCATACTATTGATTCCTAATTAATGCAGTGTCTGTTTGGAAAGGACTTTGCAATTCTGAGCCATGTCCGAATAGCAATGGCTACACCTGAGCCTATAAACCGATGTTGAAACTTTCAAAGTACCAAAAAGAAAGAACTTTCACCATTTAAAAGCTCATTATTCTATAAAGGAATATATTACACATTTTTGTAAATGAAAGCAAGTTTTTAGCTTATTCAATAAAATCAGTCTGTTAAATAAATAATTGATTAAAAACATTAACTGAACATTAAGAGCTGTATAGTATCATCTAACCCTATTAATGATAGTTGATTCATTTTTAATGGTCAAAATTATTATTTTGTATTTTCTGAGATTGGTGAATATTGTGGAAAATGTATATCCTACGGCTTCACGTGCATCAGGACCACTGATGCGACATACCTTTTCCTCCTGAAATATTGTCAGGAAAAAAGTGTGTGCAGTGTAAAATGTCTATAATTAATATTTTTCGATGTGTTGTTGGTAATAGAATAATATAATGGAAATGAGTAAAACAGAACAAACTTTTTGTTCAAATACATGAAAAACTCATATTTTGTGCAAGACATAATATAAAACTTCCAGAATAAAAAAGAAATTAAGAAAGAAAACCAATTATATATACGGGGTGCGGCATAAATTCGTGCAAACTTCAAAAAATCATAATAAAAAAAGTAATGCTCGAAAAAAATTGCGGTTTGCGGGAACATGTTTAGAAAGTCTTTGGATTTTGTTGTTTCCATTAAAAAAAATGTATTTAAAAATGACCGATAAATGGCGCTCACACGTCATGCCGAGACTGTTTATGCAAATCAGTATAGCTATAAAACACAAGACTGGAAATGGATCGGTCATTCGACGTCAGTAGCATGCTATCGCTACCGGATCGAGCATTAGTTGTTATAAGAACATTGAATCCGCGACTAAAGTATTGTCACAGTTACGGACGGTGAAAGGAATTAAGGCGAAGAAATACCTAATTTCATTGAATGGGATATTGAATTTAGTTCGCCGCTTTGAGGAAGCGGGAAGATTAGTGGAAGCCGTCCAAGAAATGGCAGACCATCCGTCAGCGCTGACCGCGTCCCTGTTGTCGAAAGGGTCATGAGAAATGTGGCAGCCGAGACTTCAACGTGGAGTTCCAGAGCATGTGAAACAGGTAAAATAACAGGAATTCCGGAAAGGTCGATCCGGAGGCCGATTTCGTGCATTATGCACGAAATCTTGAAACTGCATCCTTATAAGATAGAGGCATTTCACAAGTTGTTGCCAGCAGATTGCGAGAAAAGACAAGCCTTTGCAACATGGGTGCTCGCAGAAATGGAACGTGACCCACAATGGTTCCTGAACATCATGTGGACAGATTAAGTCCACTTTTCATTGCATGGTGACGTCAATACGCAAAACAGTCGTATCTGGGCAGCATCAAACCCTTGTGGGTACACGACCAAATCACTGCATTCTTCACATGTGACTGTTTGGTACTGTTTCACTCCGTCCTTCATTCTAGGCCCTTTCTTTTTTGAAGATCGCAATCTTCTTTGTTGAAAACCTGTTCCGTCACTGCAGACGTAATCTTACGCTTTTGCGAGACCACGTTATGTCTGCTTTGCAGCAAAGACGTGCGTTACCTTCCATCACCTTCATTTAGGATGGTGCCCCGCCCCACGTTGTTAGTTCCGTTAAGATGTTCTTCCTAGATACATTCACTGAGGACAGAGTGATAAACAGAGGATGTAAGAATGAGTGACCCTCACGATCGCCAGATCTTTCTCTAGGGGACTTTTGGTTGTGGGGATACCTGAAGTCTCGTGTCTACCGGGGCTCTCCTGCCCCTTTGATGGAACTGAAAGATGCCATTCAATTGGCCGTTAGTGGCATCGATGTCGACATGTTACACGCAGCTGTAATAGGCGTAGTTACGCGCCTCACTTGCTTATACCTTTTGGTGGCGGTCATGTTGAGCATATTTTGCTTTAAAATAAAATGTACTATAATGTTACTGGGCTCTGTTTTCCTTATTTGCACAAACTGTCTCGGTATGAACATGTGAGCGCCATCTATCGGTTATTTTTAATGGAAATAACGAAATCCAAAGGCTCTCTGAACATATTTCCGCAAACCGCAATTTTTTTCGAGTATTACTTTTTTTATTATGATTTTTTGAAGTTTGCACGAATTTATGCCACACCCGGTATATCTAAATGTAAAGCGAAATGCAAAATGTATTATCAAAATAATACAAAAAAGCATTCAATGTTTGTACAGAACTATGTAATGGGAATTTACTCTGAACAATAGCAAAGACAGGGGTACTATTGACAATTCAAGATAGAACATTTTGAGGAAGTGACTTTTAATGCATACATCAAGTGCTTAGTATCCTTAATTGTACTGCTAGAGCTGGAACATTGGTTAGTAAGCTACAAACTGAATCATTTGTAATAGATATTAAAAATTCCGCATCGGGTAAAAAACCGGATAAGTTTAAAATTAGGTTCAAAATGGTTAACACTTAATCTTTTATAAGTAAAAAAATTCCTTTAGGAACGGCATTTTATGTTACATTGATGCGATTCCTCCACATAAAGAGTACATTGAAAAAAAAAAGTCAAAACGAACTAATCTTTGGCATATGTCAAAATTTTCCCTTTTACAAGGTTGAAACAAAACAAAAGCCCAACAATTTCTCAGATATCGACGATATATTTACAAATTATCAATTGTAATTGTAAGCTAGATCAATGACAAAAAATAAATTCTATCGATTTTTATATAGGAACATACACAGAATTCAATAATATGTATTTCTGTCGTCGATATAAATTCTTTAAGATTATTATAAGAAACATTAATATTCTTTTTTTCCCTTTTTAAGATCAATTGTAAGTTTTATAAAATGATTTATATATCAATTGACTTTATGCTGCTCTACAGTTTATGTATTTGATTATTATCAAGGAATATAGGTATGGAAAATCAATATTCACATTCTCTGTATTCAAATGATACATTAAGTTAAATTTGTCAAAAGATCTTTTCCTTTTCCCTTTGAAAAATATACAACGAAACAAAACATTACATCAGAATCATTGAGCTTTCATGTTTTGTATCTGCAGCGATGCATGAGGTGGCAAAAGCTTCTGATTCGCACATTTATAAAATATTAACCCAACTGATAAACGAGTTTGAGTGTCAGTATTGTCATGATATAGTTAGATAAATACCTATTCTTTAAAAAAAATACAAGAAGAAGAATGAATGGTTTAAAAAAGTTACTGTCATGATATAACACCATATTGGCTTTGAAAAATCCAAATTATAATGTTAAAAAAATCCTTATTTATATTTCCTCAAATAGACGATTTTGCAGTTATTTACTATCCTTTTATGTTATGAAACGATACATGAATTTTTCTTCAATTTTTTAGCACTCACACTTATTTTTGGAATGGCCTTCATTATGTTATGTTCATCTGATTCACATAAAAATTCTGCATAAAAAATAAAATTGTTTTTAATTATTTTAAAACAATTATTAAATTAGTTAACTGTTAGTTTACAGTTTTATGGGATAACCGTGTAAATTTGTATACTTATTCAATGTATGCACGGGGTAAATAAGACTAAAAAAAGCTAATATAAATGAATTATATTTTTTCTTATATGCAGCTTTCATTCTTTCTTTATAAGCCACTCTTGAGGATGCAGAGTGAACTGAAGGTACTATTCCAACTGAAGGTACTATTCCAAGAGGTTTCATACTGGTAGATATATTTCTGCTTTAGAAAAGTTTCAGACCTGCGTTTGTAAGTCAAAATAAACATTTTTTTTTCTTGGAATGAATCTTTCTATAAGACATAACAGGAGGATGCCTTATAGAAAGCATTAAACATGCGGAATTATTGTTGAAGCAAAGAATGCACTCAATCGAAATATATCAGGAATATCCAGTGGAGTCTGCGTTTTCAAGAAAGATGCTTAATGCAACCAAAACCAATAGCAAAAACTTAGAAATCATATTAGCCCTGACCATTCCTGAATCCATTCTCCGTTTCTAACCATAAAAATGTTTCTTAATTCAGTTCTAAAAACACAACAAAATTATTATGTTTTGATATAAATTTGTGCATAAAACTTACCCCAAACATTTTTAATTACATCCTATATTCGAAATTTTTGCTAACTTCTCTCTCATCTACATAAAAAAATAAACTACAAATATTAGGTTAAAGCAATTATCTCAATTTTTCTGGAATCATATATTTATAAATTTCCACACTAAGAAAATAAACATATTAAAATATTCTAAATAATCAATAAAAAAATGAGTGATTTCGTATATCCAAGAAATAATTACCTTAATAAAAATTTGAAATTTTTTTTTTCACTTTTGTTAAGATTTTGTTGTTGGTTTTCTTTGGATCCCTGCATACACGTATGAATTATATGGTGATTATAGTCGAAATTTTAACAGAAAGATGTACTTAGTTTTTTTTTTCTTTCATTGAAAATAAATATAATTAATATCCAATGAAGAAAAACTAACAAAAAAAACTGACCGAAATTACCATTTTTTTCTCTCATCACTGCAATAATAACCAGTACCGAATTAAATAAGATAAAACTGACCCTGGAGGAGATCAGTCATTTCAAAACTACAAACTGTCGTAAATATATTCAAATAGCTTACCTGCTTTTAATTCAGTCAGGTATGTTTTTTATGTATTTAGAGCAGCACATTACACATCTAGAAGGGTTTTTTTTTGTTTCTTTTCATTTAAAGAATAATATATCTCATAGAAAGACATGTTATTTTTTTTAAAGTATCTCAGTTGTTACTAAATTAAATTACTTGAAACCCAACAGAAGTTCAAACAAATTACTTGTCTCCTCGAAAAATGGTAAAAAAGCACTGAACCAGTCACAATATAAATAATGCTTGTATTCTTAAATAATTCAGTCATTTTATAACTGTCAGGTGCTTTAACGGAAGATCTTGTATTAAATTTATCAAAACAAGTACGTATTTTCCTTTTCAAATAGTTCAACAATTTCAAAATTATCTCTAGATATTGCAATCTCGAGTAGATTTCACTTCCAGTTTACTGATTTTAGATTTATTTCGACATTAAATGAGAGCAGTTCTTTCACAATTTCTTTGAAGACACTGCAAAAATTACACAATGATTTCGTATCGTGATATTTCAATTAATTGGTGTAAAGTTTCCACAACTTCAACTGTTTTTTCCTTGAATTATAAAATGAATTAGCCATCATAAGTAATTTCCACCTTCTCGATAAACTCCTGGGCTTTTAAAAATGAAAATCAAAGTCTGAATCATTAATAATAAGTAGCTCCAAAGTTTCTAGGTTTCCTTCCAAAATCCTTAACGGAACTGGGTACTATCCCCAGCGGTGTTAATTTACAGCCTCGATCTAATAATTAACGAGCAATTTCAAGTTGTTCACACGAAACTGCACAGAACAGAAGGGTCCTTGATTCTTGTTTAGAAGACTGAGTTAAAGAATCTCTCGTTAATCTTATCTGTATTACCGTATTTAAAATGATAAGTCAACTGAAAAATCAGTAAATTTGAAATTACTAGAGGACGGGACATAGTAAATCATTCAAATAGATAAGACTCTACTAAAGTACATAGTATTATTGAAATACATTTTTGAAGATTGCAAATTCCAACATGAACTCATAGCCTCGTTTTTGCCCATCATAACAATTATTCATGCCTCTCAAATTTAGATGCTTCAGTTTATTCCAAACGTTTATTCTTCACACAATGGAATAACACAGCGGCCTAGTAATGGAGTTTGCACAAGTTATTTTGAAGATTCGAGAATTTGAGATCGAAGATTCGAGAAGATGGAGATTCAATTCCGCATTAATTTTATCATGCACATCAGTTTTGATCATGTCAGTTTCTGAGCTTCCATATTTAATACTTTTAGCAAAGTTTAACTTTAGGTTTAGAATATAACTTGCCGTCTTAGATGTCATTCTCTTCATTAAAAATTTCTTCTAAATTTTCTTATCTTTTCCAAAACGGCTTTTTTGTAGCTTTAAACCCACATATTAATATAATCAATTAATAATTAAAGAAAGTTGCTATCTGAAATGTTCATGGAATCCAATGTCTTTTGTGTTTATCTACTTGATGACTGTAACGCTACAAATCACTTTTCTAATTTTTCAATAAGCATCTTTATAACATGATTGCTATTATTGTCTAACAAACTACCTGTATTTGTATGATACAGAAATTCTATCTTTGCTGTGTAGTGATAATGGTGAGCAATAGATAAATTCCCCGTTAAAAATATATCAAAAAATAATTTAGATAATAAGAAGGCAAGAGTCCATGCTTCTTTAATAATGTAACACTATTTTATTAAAACGATTTCAGAACGTTAAAGAATAATTTTTTAAATTACGGATTGTCCTCGAGCATAAAACTGAAACTAAACTGTGTATTTGTAGAAGGGTAGCCAAAAAAAATGCAAATAAATCCCCTTTTTAGTACATTCCCAAATGTTATCAAAATATTATTAGTAAATATTATCAAAATACTCGTGATAGCCACTCTTAAAAATGTGCATGACTGACAAACTCCTCATTTCAAATAATTGTAAAACCGGAAAGCCGCCTTTGTAAAATTGGAGAAAATAATGATATTGAAAGATATCCTTCAACCGGAAATTGTACAGTACACTGGTGAACAGCACTAAAGGTAAAACATGTTGCACCTTTAATTTGTTATTGCACTTGAGGGTATATGGATCACAATCAAGCTCCGACACCAATGTGCTAAGGCAGTACTATGATTACTCTTCAAATAAATTTCAACCATAATTCACGATATTTTTTCATAGTCATTCGATGGTAGAACGTTGAGCACAATTACTAAAGATAAAATTGAAAAAAAAAATTGTAAGTTGTAGATTCAAGATACAATCTATGGCTGATGAAGTGATAAAAGAGTCGGATGCTATGTAAAAAAATGATGAATGAAATGTCTGTAATGGTCCGACCATCCTTCCATTGATGTGGATTAAGGATTAAAAGTTAAGAAACAATTGGCTGTAACGTTGCTCATGTCATCTGACTCGTTTTAAAAGTTAGGCACTCAGAAATAATGTTCTTTTAGATTCAAAATACATTAATTTATTTAATAAATCAAATTATGTGAAATAAAGTTATATACTTTTCGAGGAAAATAATTTAATATAATAGTTGCTCATATTTTAAATCTCTGTGTATTATTACCATTGACTCGAATTTAAAAGAATAAACGCATCTAAAATGATACGGTGAATTATGTTTCGCTAGCATCGGTTTATAACTAATGAAAAAATACAGCAAAAAGTTCGTTTTTAGCCTACTATTGTATTTGCTGTACAGTCATATTATGCTCATTAATTTCAAGCATAAATAGAAATGGTTTATGGAGCATGAACTGATTTCAGAGTTTCTGAACTTTTATAGTTAAAAAATCGAATAATCTGTTATTTGAAAGTTGGGTATGATTCCTAAAACTCAAATAAACTCTGTGCTTTCTAATAAGTTTTCAATGCACAGCGTTAAAATTATTATGGGTAAACTCAGTAATAATAACTTACTCTATTATGTGATCTACCACGTAAGCTCTACTATGGATTAAAAAATTAAACAAATCAAATTTTGCAAAGGACAATTCAATGTTGGGAAAAGAGACAAGTACTAAAGGGTTATTTATTTCAATTTTAAGCATACTAATGCAAGAATTCTGTGCAATGCTTAAGAATGCTCATCGGACCATGACGGATGAAGTCTCAATGAACTACAGAGAGAACTAAAACTGAGAATATGCATTAACTCTTTATCTATCGACATTACTTTAAAGTACCATTTAAATCAGATTGATGTCTTCATAATATGACTATTTTTTCTAACAGTATTTGAAAGAACACGAAGAACATATTTCCGATAGAAAGCTGGTTCTAAATAAAAATATTTTATTTTTGATTTAATTAATTATATTATTTTCATTAATTAAAAAAGTTTTTTCTTCTTCTATTGTTTATTCTGTATCAAAACTTAACTAAAGGTTCAAAAATAAATTTTAAAAATGAATGGTTAAATAATTCTACGAATAAATTGTTAAAAAATGAGATTCCAAACTAACAAAAACATATCAAATCGAAAGAAAGTCATGACTAAAATTGGAGAAAATAGGCTTCCAACAAATATTCCGAGAAAGTGACTAAATACTTTTGACCAGAGGTTCTTTTTTCAAGCTCTTCGGACTCAAAATGTGATCGTAATATTTATTATCATTTTTTTAATTTCCTTCAAACATCATTCCTATTTTCTCGAGGTTGAAGTTGAAAATATTCTGATTATCAAAACTTTATGCTCTTTATATTTTAATCTTTCTTGAGTCCGAAAAAGATATTTTATGGAATGGTGTCTGCATGCCTCACTATAACTCAGAAAACTACAAATGAGAAAAGCAACAAGCTACAAGAGTTAAATCTGATATTTGGAACAAACATTGCAATGGCAGATTAGCATTATATTTTAAGTGGAACGGACTCGGGAGAAACTTGGTAGCCAATATGCTTGTGAATGCGCCAACGTCAAAGAATAAACAATAAAAACAGGGAGATGGAATTTTTTACATTGCTCAGTCAATAGAAAGTTGAAGATTTACATAAATTTTTTGATTCGATTCTCTAAAAGGCCAACATTTATTGGTCTGTGTATACTTCTGTAAATGAACGTGATGAGTTTAAGACACAACTAACTCAATAAATGCTATTTGGTATATGGTTTTATGATCAAAATTGTACATATGTTTGAAATGTAAGACTTAACCATCGAATGGTAGATATTTAGGATGCATGTACAGATTTTTATGTCACATTACAATGAATGTAATTCGCCATGTGTCGAAATCGAAATAAATGGAGAAAATTTTCTCCTATACCATTACCCACTCGCCTTACCATCGATCTCCGATTCCAAGAAAATAAAACCTAATGGGTAGTGACCTTCCGGTCTTAACCATTGATGGCTATTTTCATGTAGGAGAAATGACACCTGTATTAAGGCGTATATGGCAAAGTCTGAAAGAGACCACTCTTGTTCAGTTAATCATAATTCATTTAAGGTGTATGTACACACTTGTAACTTCGAAATTCGTTCAAAATATCGAATATTTTTTTATTGCTTAATAATGTTCTCTGATCCTTTATCTTTCAAACGATATCCAGATGTTGTCAATATTTGAAATATTTCTCGAGTTATAATTATTTTTCTTGAGGGGCTTGCATTAAAAACTTTAGCTACGGTGTTTTTAAACTCATTTTATGAAGAATGTTATTTTTCGACTATGTTGCTTCGTTCAAACAATTATAACTCAACAAGAAATTAACTAAATACAATTATTTATATATCAAAGTAATCTGTATGAAATAGCGGATGTTTTGTGCCTCAATCAAAGTTATATTTATAGAAATACATTTTTAACAGCTATTTAAAAGTTAAAATTACAGAAAAAATTTCGCTTTTTCTATTCATCATTGATGAAAAAATTATTAAAAAAAACTATACATTTTCATAACTTGATTGAGGCAGACAACATGAAGACTAATATTAGGCATCATTTCCAACTAGAATTGTGTGTCTGTACAAATTAGAATTTCAGATATCATGTTTCAAAAAATCGGCTAATTAGCTCATTAAATATTATTTAATTAATTAATAATTAGTGTAATATGATTTTTTTCTCACAGAAAGGAGTTTAAACATATATTAATAATCTACTGTGAAAAAACTGGATTTTTAAAGTTAAAATTTTAAAAAAAGTCTTCTAGTGTGTACGTACACCTTAAATACCTTTCTGAATTGTCTTCGAAGAATGAGGAAAATGGAGACCATCTGCCATAAAAAAAAGTATCTCTTGGGCCTTTCTGCTCGTTACTTCTAGCAGAAATCTGTTCTTCTTCTGCTGGCATGGAATAGGAAAGAAATCCACAACCAGAATTATTTTTTATACCTATATATTCGTTGTGGATTATTTCTTTCTTTCGTTTTTACTCATCCGTTTGAGTGTGAATGGAAAACGCTTGAAATGAGATTAATTATTCTCTCTTCCTAAAAAGAAGAAATTTTGATAATTAAATATAAACGTAGCAGGGAAGGAAAAATGCCTATTTTTTCCCCTGATATTGTGATTAATAAAATAGGTAGTTAATAATCATATTTTATGATATCAAAAATGGCAAGTAAAACTTTCCTTATACTAGATGCCATCATTACTTTTTGATGTGTTGCTATTGAAATTGACAGAAAACATTTTTAACTATAACAATCTTTTTTACCTTTTTTTCACCTTTTTTATAATTCTTTGAGCCCGCAAATAAAAGATGATGGAAATTCGAAAGATAATATTCTTTGAGTTTCGAAATTTTCTTTCTAGGGTCTTTTGTTCTTTCAATTACAGTAAAGCTCTTCGTATTCTCTCATCAATACAAATTTAGAGTCTAAAGTAGAATATGTTTGCTTCATTGCCATAGTCCAGTTGATACATGTTACTATTTAATGCCCTATCTATTAAAATTTGAATAAACGTTTTTTTTTAATTCTTTCTGAGATGATTCAGTGTCATTTCAACGACATTAAAGATAATAAAAAGAATTTTATTCAAATTCGTTTAAGAGAAGAAGAATAAAAAATTCAGTTTTAAAAAATCGTCGGCGTTTCCTATAGCCAGACTCTGATGAAAATACCTGAAACTAACTGAACTGAAACAATCACTTAGATTTAAGCCGCGGTACATCGATTTCGAAGAGATGAGTCTGAATTAAAGAAAGCATAAAGAAATTAACATTTGGTCACATCTTGCTAATATAAAATATAAAATATTGAACTCACGAAAGCTGGATTACAGCAATCAGTCAAATATAATCTGCTTTAGATGATAAATTTGTACTTATAAAGATTTTGCAGTAATTGAAAGGGCTATAAAACACCAATATGTGAAAATTTATTGAAAGTTCTAAACAAAATTTTACAGTTATTATTCAAAATGTAGATACATTTCAATATAAAAAAATTAAAAAAATGTTTCGAAATGAATAAATGATGTCACTTAAAATATTTTATTTTAAACTTTTCGAAACATCAGAAGCAAGTTTGAGATGTGTTCTTTTTAAAAGATCTGTTTTATTTATTTAACCCACTAATTTTCTATTATATCATGCATGAGAATTCTAATTTGCATTTTGAGTATAGAAAATCGTCAAATCACATATGTCCAGCTCCACAAGATAAAGTAAGAGAAGTGGTCTACGAAGAAAATATAAGTAACCATTACCTATTTTTAGAAGAAAGATAGTATTTTATAAAATTTAAATTTTTTAAATATGTAAACAAGTAAAAACATCAGACTAAGATTCTAAATCAACACCAATTCTTCTTTTGATTCCCATGAATCCCTTTTAATGCTAATCCATGATTTTATTTAGGGCGATTTTTTGTGATCAGAAGTGATGAATTCGTCTATCAAGAAGCAGATCCCAAAGGAATTTTTCACACTTCGCTGTGACGGATCAAAAATCCAAATTCTGGATCTGAGAATGGTAGACAGGAGAGAAATCCTCAATATTCCCTTTCCACTCCATTTCATAGATTATACATTTCCTTACATCCGAAGTAGGTGATCTCTTTCATTCTTTTACGTTTCTGGAGCTTTAGAAAAAAAACACATTCGGCTGAAGATCTCTTCTTCAGCTGTTCTGGAGAAATAAGAATGTCTTCTGGTGAAAGTTCTATGACTTGAAAAAGGAATCTCCTAGATGAGTATGAATGTAGAAACAGACATGAAAGCAGCAGAAAATACTGAAGGTGTCTTTTCTTAAATGTAATTTTGAAAAAAGGAGAAGAGTTTAGTATCGCTTTTTGTAATGCTTTGAATTGCAAGAATTTTTCAAGAAAAATTCCCATTTTCTAGCTGTTTTACAATCGATACTTATGGATTTGCTGCACAATGTTGACAAGTGATACTTTGTACCGTAACCATCATAAGTATTTTCAAGTTGTTGAGAGCACTGTGATTTGAGCCTTAGTAGACGATTAACGAAACGTAAGAAAGAATAAGAAATCAAAAAAGGATACTTTCTGGAATGTTCTATGTCTATATTATCTTTTGTTCGTGTCTAGTTTTGAAAATATTTTCTTTCTTGTAAAAGAAAAATCTTGCATCTGAAGGTATAGATATTGGTATATTTTTAAAATTTAGTTTGATACATGATATATCAAAGTTGAAGTAACATGGAGAAAACTATTTTTGAATGAGAAACGAAGAAACAATTACTTGTGTAAAGAAATCAGCAGCAATTGAAAGAAATTATCAGTGAAACACAGTAGGCCCTTCCATTCAAATTATTTGCTTTAATCCTGGTGGCCGCGTTCACAACTCCATGGCACGTTCCATAGACAAATTCCTCAGCAAAGTGCAACAATACCAGAAATTATGAACAATAACAATAACTATGTGTTTTATTCTCTTGCTTGACTTGCAGAATATTTTGCATATATCTTTCTGAAAGAATTAAATATAGCAAAAATATTTAATCATTTTTGTTGTGATAAATTTTTTCAAAAAGAAAGATTTTTTTTTCCTTGACAAAAGATTTTACTTCTAATGGTAATGGTGAGCCATTATTATTTTTTTTACATGTGTACCATAATATTTTTCAATAGATTGCTTAAATATACATTAATTCGTCTTTATCTAGTTAAATAAATTGTTTTACGAAAATCCAAAAATCAAGGAACACATTTATTAACAAAGATAAAGCAATTACGAAGCATTAGAGAAGAAGAAGCAAATTTTTTATATCGTGGCTAATATATAAAAATATTGTATAACAACATTATTTATACATTTTTACTGATGAGAAACTTTTGCATATATAACATACTTGTACAAAGCAGTCGACTCTAAAACAAAGCCAGCCTTCTCTATGCAGGGGCCCAGGTTCAAAAAACAAAACAAAACACACACACACACACACACACACACACACACACACACACACACATATATATATATATATATATATATATATATATATTATTGCATGTTTATATAATGCGTGATTTTGGTTTTGCTATTAATTACTTCAGGAAAATTACAACCTCTTGCAATTTCTTTTTCGATGCTTAGTATAGCAAATGCATTTAAGAGTTATGCATACATGTTTGATCGAAAACAATTCTTTATAAATTTTAATTTGCTGAAAGAGAGCTCAGTATTTATTATAGTAACTGGCAATGTATAGAAACGTTTTAACACAGTTAATACATTTAGAAATAAGTTATTATAATTATTAATTAATATATATTGCAATATGTGTTGAGCGTTATTTACATCCCTTTTATTCAAAATCAAATTTCCGTAGCAAAACAGTTATTTGGATTAGGTTTTCATCTACAACGTTATTATAAAACGTTACAAAGTTTTAGTATGTTTTTCTAATTCTTGATTTTCTAAAGTTTTTATATCAGTGATTAATTTGGAATACTTTTAAATCTATCTTCTATCTGTACAATAACAGTATCAGTTACAGAGTTAAAAAATAGCATCTAAATTCCTCAACCAGGTTTTCTATAATTTCATCTTCTGTTTCGAAATATAATTTTTAAATTTTTCAAATTCGTTTTCCAGGAAAATGTTCTGAAAAATTCAAATTAAGTGCTATCGCTTTTGCTTCTTATAAAAATGAGTTACATTTTTTTTTCTTAAATTTTGGATTACAGTTTTAATTTTATTGACCAAATTAAAAACCCAGTCGAGAAAAATTGTTTGTACTTGGAATAGCTTTTTGATAAGGTTAATTTTGGACAATAATGTAAACCACACTTTTAAATATAAAATAAGTGGCATTTCTTGCATTGAATCCAATAGATTTATAGCTTCAGATACCGCTGTATTATTGTTATTTGCATTAATAAATTCTTCTAGAATAACAAGTTTGTTTAAACTGTATATACACTGCTTTAACCGTATCTACTTATTTCGGCTTCCCAACGAGTATCCCATAATGATTTAAGAGTAATATTTAAATACTTCTGTAGAATTTCCCATCTTTTTGTACATGTGGAAAATAAGCAATATATCCAAAGAAAATTACAATGCATACTGCTGGAAGTGGTGTCACAGATTAATAAATTGAAAGAGAGTCATAGACAAGGCACATAAATTGCATGAGGCTTTAGAGTAATTATTCTAGAGTCATGACACCCAGAGGAATACTTCCTTGGCATTAATATGATTATACCTAACAAAATAAAACATAATAGTATGAATTATCAAAATAATGCATGCAATTTAATCTAGTCTATGAGATAAAGGACCGTATTTTATGTTAATAATATGTTGCATACTTGCACTAAACTGTAATATATCTGTAAAATTCATATATTTCAAAACCCATCGATTGTTCCAGTTCATTTTCTTCCTCTCTTCTTTCCATCCCGCCATTACCATTCAGAACATTATTTTAATTCTTGATCATATTGGGGCCCCTCTTAATCTCGGGGCCCCGTTGCATAACATCCGCCGCAAACCCCAGATGGCCGGGCCTGCTCTCAAATTGTTGCATGTTATCAATATGAAAACTCAAGTTTCTGATCAAATTTCAAATGCCTGACATTTCTAGTAGTTTCAGTCGTTACATCAAAATGATACGGTGGAATTTTACACACGATAATTTCATATAAGAGGGACGATACGTAGATTCAACTATATGAAATCGGATAAGTGCAGTAAAAACAATAAAGGCAAAAGCAGAAATGAGGCAAAAAAACAAACAAAAACAATTCATATACACATTAAAAAAAAAACCTACGAAAACAAATTTTCGCATTTACTGCTTATTGACATCAACACAGAATAAAGACATATTATTAATTAATTTTTTTATATATTATGTATTAATAATTTTTAATAAATAAAAATTTGATAATAAAAAATGATCCATTTCTACGCAAATTACACTTTTTGTTAGTCCATAAGCATACATTGGTTAACTGTATAATATTTTATCATTAATAATCACAGTTTAATCTTTCATATTTGATATATTATACTGTTGAAGGGAGGAGTTTTCTCTTATATATTGTTACCATGATTATTGTACCCTAAGCATTCTGCTTGCCATTAATAAATAATTGGTGAATTAATTAATAATTTTGTAAATAAAGCATCATTTCCGTTTTGTTCTGCTTATGCTGATAGAATGATTAGCTTGATTGTTGATTAGGGAAGAAATTATTTTTCTCCCACATTCGGAGTAAAGTGATGCCAAATATCATTTTTGAGTGAGTGAAAAAAAAAGCATTTCGTTCTTCTTTTTTTTTTTCTTTCGGAATTTTCTTCCTACATTAAAAGAAAATTTAATGTTTCAAGTATTTGTCTTCTATATATTAAAAATGTGTGTATTTTGATATTTTTAAAAAATCATGTGACCAATATTGCATGAAAGAAGAAGAAAGGAACAAAAATCTAGAATAGGAGACTGAACTATCCATAAAAGCGACCGAAAATCAATCTTTGAAGTGTTTTTCGGTTTGCTTTGACACCTTCTCTTTGCGATGAGTTGTGAGGGTTGACCGATTTCTATTGAGGGAAGCGACTCGTGACACGGTTTTCAAGAAACCTTGATTATTCCGCCTGAAATCGATACTGCTGCAGGGTGTAAGTCTCCTTTTCTTCTTCATTGTGTGTGTCATCCGATTCCATCTTTTTTTTTTCTTTTGGCGTCATTGTGGAAAATGAAGGCAGAATAACCTTTTTAAAACATTCTGGAGACTTTCGTCCTTTGAAAACTCTAGAAGACCCTTTGAAAAGTCAGTAGTGAAAGAAAACGACTTTGTTTTTGAAGAAAATGTTTGTTGAAAGAGTTTTTTTTTCTTTCTGATTTATTTTTGAAAAGGAGCTAATAGTTGATAATAATATAGTTGAATATTTTATTAAAACTTTTTATATTCAAATATAGCAAACATAAAAACATGAAAGTGTGTTGTGAATATTGCCCTTAATACTGGTTAACCTTCAACTTAAAACTATTCTATAACGATTTCAGAAGGATAAATTTTTTGTAGCATTTGAAACATAATTGTAATCACCAACATTAACCAAATAAATTGACACTTAAATTTCAAAAAAAGTTCTAAGAACATATTAGAAGAAATTAGAAGTAACAAAATACTGTTCATTTCAGAATTCTGAGACGATCACTTTTTGACGATTCTCTCTCACTAAGGGGGGAGATGCGAAAGAATGAGCACATTTCTGAAATGCTTCTTCATTATTTGTTCTTGATTCCCGAACTGTAAAATACTTTTTCGGTTTTTTCTCTCCCGTGTATGTGAATTTCGTGTCGCGAATAATCCGAATATACTTTATTATCAAATGTAAACATTTCCTCCTTTCATCTTTCCTCTCAACTTTATTTTGAGGAATTAAACTCATCCTAATGCGTGCGCGAAAGCACGGAGGGTTTTAGAATCTGTTGGCAAACAATAATTGCTAAACAAGCTCTCAGGGTGAGGTAGAATAGTTGTTTGGAAAAAAGAAGTTTAGATAATTATAAATATCTAGTTCGTTTCAAAATAGACATACAGAAGCTTCAAGAAACGTATCTGAATATCCGCAACTTTCACAAATCCTGCGTTTCCAAGTGGGTGTGACATGGAAAGTTTAGTGAGAGTTATCGTGCCCTATTATTGTCTTTTAGCAGATTAAATTACTAGGAACGTCCTAAATAAGCTTTTTGCTGTCTTAAAAGAATTACCTAGACAAATAAGTCTGTTTTATTCAGTCATCACAAGTACTATCGAAAAATAAATTTACATCTTTATGAAACTTCCTAACTGAGGCTGTATTTGCAAATTCAACGGCATTCTTAAACCATTCCGTAAATTTTAAATGACTACAGAAAACCTATTATCAATTTAATATTTATATTATTTTCTCAAGTTTTATTAAAATTCATTCATACCTCGAGAGATCAAAATGAATTGCATTCGGCTTGTGTAAAGTCCATATAAGATACACTCAAACGATGCTATGTAAGCTTTTTCTATTCAGAAAAATTTGTTGTTTTTGGTCTTTTAAATACTTCATTTCCATCCATGCTCATTAATAGTTGATGGATTTCCGTGAGTCATTAAATGATTAATTGGTTAGATAAAAGTGGAATCTTTAAATTGCAGCAGTTTCTTTCAAAGGATAAAGTAATTTTGAAGCTTGCTTAGATTATAGGATAATATTAAATTCCGTTAAATTCTTCTAAACTTATAAAAACACGGGTTGAGAAAGTTAGATCTTTAAAACTTAACGTATACTGAGGATGTGTAGAATCGGTCTCGTATATAGCACCCTTCAAAGATTTCACCTCCTTGTCTCATTCTTGGAAAATTAAAAAGGCATCAACTGTTCTTTTTCAGTCTTTCGTACAATCATATTTTTCTAAGAAGAAAAAAGAAACTATCTAATTAAGAAGAGATCCACCCATTCACCAAACAATGTTTTAATAAGAAAAAAATATGCAATCGTTTTTTTTTAATTTTTATAAATATTAATTCAAATAATGGGCATTTTTCGACTTAATTCTAACTCTATTCCAGGGATAGGATTCTTTATTTTCATTTTTAATATTATACATACTTCAAGTTTGCTTCAATTTTTGTGGAGTAGTTACGTGTCATTTTCACCCATAAAAAAGTTTTTAATAATTTTAAAAAAAAATAAAAAAATGAAACATAAAATAAAATTATATTTTTCTTCATAGTAAACAAGGTTAAGCTTAACTCTTTTAATTTTACATTTACAATTCTTTTCAGATTTTTAATGGCACTACGCCAGTTTCCCGGAATTCTAGCAAAGCTGACTATTTTGTACCTGACGTAAAACTCAAGATAGATTAATTTTTTTTATTTAATTTGTAGAAGTATAGGATAATTACACAGTCCTTTAAACTTCTAGTTGTTTGGCGTTCTAATTGCACTATTTAGAATTCTACAGTATCTCATCCCCTCGAGAGATGCTCTCCCTGACATCTAACAAAGGGTCTTCCTTGAAGGTGTTGATGGATTTTCGCGAGCAGCAACAAATGAGTTAACTTTTCCTTTCCGCTGCCAGACAGGAAGAGACTCAGCGCCGCGTCAGCGATCGCCGACAAACCGGCTAATAGAAATTTCACTCAGAGTAGTTAAGGAGAGAAGTAACAATCAAATTCATTGGACGAGGACTTCGTGATGTCATCAGGGAAAAGTTCATTCAGAGAAGTAATGATGCACGACTCAGTGAGCCAGAATTTCAGTCAATGAGGTTGATTAAATTAGATTTCAGATGTTAATTTTCAGAGTAAAATATTCAACAAGGAATGTCATTTGGACTTTCTTCTTCCTAAGTTTTGAGAATATAAGATCTTGAGACCTTAATAAAATAGAAAATCTTAATCAGGAAAAGCATTCCGAGTAATTAAAAAAACTTTTGTTATATCTATAAATATAACACGAAACAGTGATCTTGAAACAAATAGCTTAATCTGAATTTAATTGTTTTCATTTTAATGAAATTTTAAATCCATTTCATATAGATTGTCATTCTAAAATATTTATCTATGGACTGTAAAATCATCTTTCACCCTCACTTCTTCCATAAAATCCTTACTACAATAATTATTGCTGGTGAGTTAACTTTTTAACAAAGTTTTAAAGAACTTCTTATAAAGCATCTGAAATGTTAGTAAAATGTTTGATTCAGATGCTAAATTAAATTTTCATAAACTATATCGCGCATCATTTTTAATGTTTTAACATCATATAAAATCATTAAAAGTCAATCAAAAATAAAATCAACCAAGAAAGCAAAATTGCGGCGGTTTTCAAACGAACTTCCTGATTTTGAAAAAATGACGGAGTCAAATGACGAAGATGATACCCGAGACACCTCCCTCAGAATCTTCGCATCCCTTTGAATGGACATTCGACTCCTGACGGCAGATTAAACTTTTACAAGATCGGCATATGCAACGGAGTTTTATTACAACTAAATATCTGCAGCTCTCTGGCTCCGAGACTTTACCTCTCGGTCCCTGTTGTTGTCCAAATTATTGATCTTCGTTTTCCAAATAAAAATTTTAAGGATCCACCATTCAGAAATGTAGAGAAGCTTGGGTAGTATTTCCTTTTTAATTATATTAAACAATGAAGTGGCAAAAAAAATCCATTAGAGGTGAAATTTAATTTCATCCTTTAATGAATTAATTTAATCCATTAGAGATGAGGAGATTTTCAGCAAAGTATAAATAATATTTATAAACCATTTAATATGATATTGTTGGCGAAATATATTGGATTATTTGTTTTATTTATATTCAAATTCATTATTTTTCTCACATTGCATAAAGAATCAGGTTCTTAATTTATTAACTTAAGCTATCAGTGCTATTTGGAAAGAAAATATTTTATCGATTTCATTAACTAATTAACTATTTAATAAATTGTTCTGAAATTTGTAGTCAGACGTTTCTTTTCTCACAGCACTTGTGAACAAAATGTAATGAAAATGAGCTCAGGATTCCTATAGCAAACAAATTATTCAAAAATTTCACTTTTGTTTATTTAGAAAATCTGAAAAAATTTGATATGACCAAAGATAATGATTTTGAATTCAATTAGATTATACAATTGTTTTGCCCTCAGAAATGCAAAAATGAACAAAAAAATGCAGTGGTTATTTTGCATTAAAAGAGTTAAACAAGTGAGATTCAGCCATATTCTTATAATTTCGAATTCATTGTAGTTTCAGTGTCTCTTTTGATATACATAAATAATTTTTTCCGTGTCATTTTACATATTTTTAGGCCCATATTTTAAATGAGGAGGGAATGAGAAAGGGAGGAGTCAGCTTTCTATGGAAAACAAAATCTGCCCCGAAAGGACTTCTCTATTGCCTACTCTTTGAAGGCAACTAGAAAAGTATATAATCCCTTCTTCTTTATAGCAGAAGAAATAGAAACCGGTACGGTAGAATACTCAGCGGCACTCTCTTTATCTCTCTTCTTTTTTTATATTGGAAGGAAATTCTTCCTTCCCTTATTTACTTTTAACATTCTGGTCTATCGGGGAACGTACGATGAAAGAATCCTTCCTCGTCTTATGTAAAAAAAGAAGGAAAAAAAGTCTTATGTTTGAAGTATTCTACCACATAGAAAGGAGTCTATTAGATGAATAAAGTATAAACAAAATAGAGAATATAAGGAAGCACGCTTTCTGCAATGCACAGCTCATTTATAGTATTATAGTATCTTAGATGTGCAGAAATATAAATAATAAAATTTTTAACTTCTCGTTGTCACCTGTTCCGTGAACTTCCTCTCTTCGCTTGGTGCTTAAGAAGTGTCATAAAATATAACGGAGACCAAAAGGCTTTCAAACTGTGGAGTGCTCTGTATCTGTATAGAGTATTTTTTAACTATACTTTACAGATATATGTCGTTGAAATTTCAAAATGGGAAAAAGGCGAAACATATAACTTTCAGAATATTCTGCTTTTCTCTCTCCTGTCTGACTCTTTCTCTTACCTGTCTGACCTGTTCTCTTTCTGAACCATTAATGTTTTTTACTTTCTATTTTCAATGCTAGATTGCCATCTAAAGTTAAATATTTTTTTTTAACTCGAATAAATTTTAAAAAGGGAAATGCCAGCTCTTTCAATATGGTTATTTACAAAGCAGGAATAATTAGTTGAAGAAATACAAAATTTTCGAATTAAAATTGTAGAGAAAATATAGAATAGGTATTTTCAAATAATGACTTTTACTTCCAGATATGCTCATCTATTTCCTTTAATCAATGCATTCAAGTAAACAATATTAATGACGAAGGTTTCGAATTTGGAAACAAACTGTGCTTCATTTCAATTTGTTTTATTTCAATTTAATAATTTTCTGCACGATAAGAGCTCTTTTATTTAAAAGCATGAGTTATTTAAATATACAAAGTTTTTTTCGTATTTAAACTACAGCAAAACATAGAATATGCATTTCAAAATAAAAAAGCTAACTTTCAATTAGTATTATTTCTTATTTTCTTTTATCAATGCATTCTTGTAAACGATGATAATGCTGAAACTTAAGAATTTAGAAACAATTGCTCTTCATTTCAAAATCCATCTGTTTTATATCCTTTTTGTAAATTCGGTCAACTTAGAATTAATTTGAAAACTAAAATTATTTCGAAAAAGGATTTTCTAGGTTCGCATTTTTTTTCAAGGTTAATTAGTAATATTTCTTGCATCCCATAATTTTTGAAGAACATAAATTTGATGACGGTTATTTATTTAATGTATAGTTTTAAGTTCAGTATAGCAGACTATTTTTTAACATATTTATTTTAATTCCGTACCATCATTCGTCTCGAATTTTATATAAAAGCGCATTTATTTTAAAACTCGATATTAACATAAGCTGAAAATTCTTATATTTATAAAAACCTAATTTCAAAATTCTAACTTTATTTATGTGTTACATATAAACATAAAAAATTATTAAATTTTGTTACGAATAAAATACACGAGAATTTTATCTGCAGGTTTCCATGCTGATATATATGCAGTGCTAACAACGATTTAGTTGATTCCATTTATAAGCAGAATTATTTTTCTTATGGCTAATTCACAAACAATTATTATTATTATTAAAGTATTAACAGATACTTTTCATATACAGACAACTAGTACACCAGTGGCCATTATTTTCACTCTGCTCTTGTAGAATGGATGAATGATTCAGTAACTTTGAGAATAAGTTCACTTATTCTGTAGCTTCACATCCTCTTAACTATTTAGTAAATATAGTGATTGCAGGAATAGATATGTAGGGACGGGTTCAATCTTATTCTGCCACTACATATATGCCAATTAGATTAGCTTCAAACCGTATCTCTGAAATAATTGTTAAGAAATGCTCTAGTGGAACAGCAGCTTTTAAAGTTCAAATACTCGTTAAGTAGAGGAACACTTACACCTTTTCCTTTTAATAAATATTTTGAATGAAAATTTAGGATCCTCCTAGCCTTGATTTAAATGTCTAAATTCATTTCATAGATAATTTCATTATAAGAAAATGAAACTACACAATGATAGAACTAGAGTTTCCGCAATTTTAGTAATCAAAGCGTTATTGCCAAATCCAGAAAATACATTCCGTTTAGCAACACAAAAAAGAAAGCAATTATTTGGAACTAAATTTTATTAAATAATGAACTGCAATGATCAAACTATTTTTCGACAGAATTGATAAGTATTTATAAAGCTTGGCACGAATGTATGTATGCTCGTCAAGGAACGATGCGAATGCAATTGCAGCATCGAGTAACAAAGAATCTGAGACCATCGTCACCCCAGAACTGCTTGTAAGAAAAAACTTCGGTACCTTGAAAAGTTGAAAGTCACTTGTTGCGAGATTCAGGTTATGAAGGGCCAGTCAAAGCATTCTATTACGACTCCATAAGTCATTGCTGCATTTCATGCGCTATATGTGGCCATGAATGAGCAAAATTCCCTCCTGAAGCATGCCACGACGCTCCATCTGTTTTGAGGAATGCTGTTTTCTAAGCGTCTCATAATAAAGTTGTTTGTCCACATGCCATAAAATTCGTCAACAATACGCCGTACCGATCATGAACCTTACTGAAATACCGCTTTCTCCTGTTGATCATGGAATCGATCATTGCAGGGTCCGTTAACTTCACGCTTTTGTCGGTTAATTTCACATGCTTTGATGTTCCTCGCTCTAAGAAATCGGATGACCTACCGTATCTAGCATGAGGAGTCTCAACAGACAAGCACAGCATAAGTCAGAGATCTGAAAAGGACTTTCCTCGCTTGCCAATGACTCAGCAGAGAAAATTATCATACTTGATTTTTTCTTTTCTTTCCGCCATAGATTATCCCCGAACTTGGAATCTTCTAGTGTTCCCTGTCGGTTGAATAGATATACATAAGAAGATTTATTAAGAAGAGAGAAAAAAAATTTAAGTTTGCATATGGTACACAAAATGATAATTATATACAGTACAATAATGGAAAAGAGAGTGTCCGTTGGGGAGTATGAGTTGAGGAATTTTGATGAAGTCACTATTTCTCGGAGAAGGGCTTGATTGAGAACGAGATAAACGCAGCTATTCCAATGTTATAATGGAAGACGAAACTTACTTTCAAGATTACCTATGTATTTTGACCCCTGTCTTGGGGGCCGCCGTGGCCTGGTGGTAAGGTATCGGCTTTGGAGCCGGAGGGCCTCAGGCCCGAGATCCGATTCCATCGAAGAATCGCTGTGTTTGCGGGCCCGATGCATGTCAAATCAGCCACCCAGCGTCCTCCCGCAGGCGTGGTGCAGAAACTTAGAGAGTGGGATGCCATCTCAGGTGTCGTCCTCATCATTTGATCACAGTTCAAATTTATGAGGTCCGTCCCGAAATAGCTCTTGGGGTGCTTTGAAACGTGACGTAAATATAAGTGAACTGAAAATTGTTCCATTTCTTCCCTTCACTTATTTCAGTGGAGGGTATAGATTCATGACACCTTTATCAAAAAGCTTTTTTTTTCGTCATATGAAATTGCTTTGTCACATGGAGTTACTTTTCCATTTTTATCCTGATTTTTTATGAATCAAACACAAGTATACTGCAATATATATATATATATATATATATATATATATATATATATATATATATATATATATATATATATATATATATATATATATATATATATATTCGTTTAATTTTTCCCATTTGAAGTATTTGATGAAAAAAATAATTCGAAAAAAACTTTAGACTAGTTTTCCAGAAAACATATAAGTAAATTCTGAAGTATATTATATAGTATTTTTTTTATGTATAAATTTCCTACAAATGGTTTTAAACCATTTTGCCACAATGCTTTGTTTTAACCGTATGTGTGAAGTAGTAGATCAACGACGCATGTTCAAAAAAAAAAACTATCCTAATCTTCAAATAAAATGTCAGTATTTTTTAATAATCTCTATTAAAAAATATCAAAACGTATAAAAAGCAAGATTTCCCTCTTCTTAGTTAACTGAATGTTCTATCTCCCAAAGAAAAAAAAAATAAACTCAAACATTGTAGAACACGAAATACTGTTCTATAACCTCCTTTGTTCAAAATCAATTCTAACAAATACTCTAGGAAAATATTAAGAAACAATATTAAAGCAGTCTAAATACTAAAAATATCAGAACTCTCTTATCGGAAAAATCCTCAAACTACAAGTTTCAAGAAATAAATGATGTGTACCACTTTTAACGTCTGGCTGTAGGTCAGATGACTGTAACCGTCTCCAATCACCCTTTCCGTAACGGATCGTTAATACAAGTGATCTATTTCATCGTCCGCAATCGCAATTAGTAATGGCTCGAGAAGGCACAATGAAGCTCGAACATCATTTGCAAAACAAGCTCCCTGGATTCTGGGCTGTGTTCGAAGGGGAGAACGATTCAGACGGCTTCCTTATCTAATTAGCGTCATATTAGCTGGCTATCAAAGGGTGCTCATTAAAAGCTCAGACGGTAATCGCTCCCAGAACAAATGATGGAGGACGGAACGCGTTTTCGCACTCTCGGTTTATTTGAGGAAAAAATGGCTTAGAAATTTTATCAAATTCTCTTCAAATCTATGAATTTCAAGTAGAAAAGGCTAGTTATGACCCTCTCGCCGTAGTAGCTCTCTCTCTCTCTCTCTCTCTCTCTCTCTATATATATATATATATATATATATATATATATATATATATTAATTTCTCACGTGTAGCTATTAAACTGTTTCTGCTGAAATAAATAGATATATTTATTCTATCACTAAAATAAGAGCAAAATAACTAACTATCCTTTTATTTTCTGTAAAGGAAAACAACTGGAATCCAATCGATTTTTCAGCATATGTTTTCAAATACTTCACAAAAGTAACGATTCCTCGGAGCAAATATTCTGGTATTTTTTTGCAATCATCAATGGGTTGGTGAGCAAACCGCAATATCTCATTATACAGGGTGGTTAGAATTAGATCTCCACTTTCAAATGGTCATAAAAGGAAATGTACTGAACCAAATGCTATTAAACTTGGTAAAAATTTAAAGGAGGCCATGGGAATTTATTTTCCTTCAATAAAAAGTTCAAAAACTCACCACCAGGGGTGAAATGGCGCTATATCAATATTGTTTGGCATGAAGTCTGTTGATTAAGTTGTTAATATTAGAAATCTAAATCGGTTTGTTCAGGAGTTATTGGAAAGACATTTCTCCTGTACGCATAATTTCTTCTATGCTTTCAGGCCCAACATCGGTTAACTGATATAAAAATATATATTTTGTATTTTTTTTTCCTTGGAGAAACTTGTTCACGATTTTGGATTCTTTTTGCTATTCTAATATATTTTATTTTTCTTATTAACAGAAATTCTAAAGAATCTATAGCTAACTAGATTCGCTTTCTTATGCTTGCTTGCTGGTATCTTATCACTAAACAACGGAATTACTTCATTGTATGCAAATGCAATACGCCATGCGATCCAATATCCTGCTACACGGAGTCTTCGTATCCTTCTTGGTACTTGCGAAGAATAATCCAATACATTAAATTTTAAAAATTATTCAAGAATTATTTCAATTTTATCTTATCTGTATGATTTTATTTTAGTTGGATTTCATTTCACCATAGAAATCAAATGCTTGGATTCCGAATTCGATCTATACATTTTTATTATTCTATCCTAGAGTAACGTCCCATGTAAAATAGTTATCTTATCAATTATCTAAAAATTAAATAACTTCACTGACGGGTAAAAGAATAACTTCTGTTTTATTCCAGTAACTTACAAAATGAGGAAAAATATTTTCTTTTTCATCCTAAAATATTAAATAACTTGGGGCGTCATGCGGCTGTAGCTAAAGGTGAACAAAAAGAAAGTCCAAATATTTAGCAAACTTTGGATTAAAACCTACACAGTCATTTGATAAATATTTCAAGTATCAACAAGAATATTTTGCTATAGGAAATAAAAGTATTCAGAAAGCTCATAAACTTTCCTAATTATGTTATATTAAAATATCCATCTACTTTTTTGCCTAATGGAAACTTTGTCATCATTTATAGCTAAACAAATTTATGTATTTAGCACATTTTATCTGAAATGTTCAAACGTTTTCAATAGTGCTAATATGTCTTTATGCACAATGCGGTATTCTATAAATTAATTCAACACTATAATCATGTTATATAAGCATCTCAGTAGCAAGTGTGAAAACATATAGCAGAAGTAGAATGCGATCTTCAATTCCAAGACGTCACTTCATATTTGATCAACAGTAGATTGTGAGGGATGGCTTAATACATCAGCCTGCCAGATTGCAAATTGAACTGATAAGTCACTGGTGTATTACACATTCATTTACATAATGACCCGATCGTCAAATGGACAATTGACTAAAGTTTCCCCGAACTTGGAAAGCCAGATGTGTTTAAACGCTTTTCGAGGGCAATATTCGAAATTATTGAAATAAAAATTAAATATTGTTAAATTTAAGAAAATATAATTCTTAAGAACTTTTTTTTCATGTTTTCAAATTCTCTTCAAATTTGCATGGTCCATTCGTTTTGTAGTCGATTGAATGATTCACAAATGAACAACCAAGATCAAATACGCAATAGAATATTTAGATTGTATTTACATAATATTCGCGCGTGTGCGTGCGTGCGTGTATAAAATAAAAAGCGTTGAAGTATAAATTTTATTTACATACGAAATATCTTAAAAATTTTTCTCCTTCACTGTACTGGTGGATAGCACAAACCGTGAATGACTCGTATCCGGTATATACTTTGCTCTGGGGTACTGGTGGATATCGCCGAGAACCTAAAAAGGTGTACCAATGTCCAGATATTGTTATCGATGATGCCTGAGATGCGTTTGAAATTATGCTTTTGCAAAAGAGATCATAAAATTCTTTTGAACATCTTCATTCACTGATTTATTTTGCTAAAGGCTATCTCTCATTAAAGCATATAGTCAGTTACCGTGTGCCTTTTTAAACTTAGAGCTTTATACTGTTATCGTGAGTGTATATATCATTTCTAACCTCACCTTGCTTTATGATTCCGAATACTGTTGGTGCCTGCTATCTTTTTTTAAAAAATTTGTAATTCTAATACCCAGATACCTTAAATTATAGTATTATAAAACAACTTGCTAATTTATAATTTCTGTTGTAATGAATGAATGAATTGAAGCACAATTCTTTATATACTCGAGACAAGAAGTTAATAATAAGAAGTAGTTAGATTAAATTATTTCTGGCAAACTTTTACCTCAAGTGGTAGTATCTATGAAAGCAAGTCCTGATGATAGTTTGCTACATTTCGCAGTGTATTCATTCTAAAATTTCTTTAATGTGATAATACAAATCTATAAGTTAACATATACGTTTACTCGACGGATTACTTCTCTTAGAATCCGTCGAAGGTACTAATTATTTTATGGCGATACGTTCCATTTGACTCTCTCCGGACTCTCCATAAAATAAATCTCTGCTCTTTTTCCTTCTAACTTGCGAACCAATTACCTGCTCCTAATCGAATTCTGGTCCAGCAGGATTCAAATAAAATAAACAAACACCAGCGCTTGACTCTTGAAGTTTAATTTTTTACGGTCCATAAGACAGACTTTTACGACTGCTTTTTTCTTTTTTTTTCTTTGGCGTTCTCCTTTGCAACAGGCCTCCATCTAAATTAAGGCGCAACACAGGGGCTGAGATTTAACTGTCAGGCCACATTTACAACATACAGTTATAAATGTTTTTCATTCGCCAAGAAATCATTAGGGTACGTCCCGATGGTAGGAGGAATTTACGATTTCTTTTACTCGAGCAATAAGAATCAGTTATAAATCACATTTTTTCTTGTCCATCGCTATTTTTCTTCTGGAGCCTTTCCTTCCTTTTATATGCGAATGCGCCAATAGTTTTGCACCGATGTTTCTGAAATGTCAGCAGTTTGCCATTTGACTCTTGAATGTGTTTTGGTCTAATTTGTCATGTCATTTTTTTAAGATTAAGAAATTGTGTTGTATAACCGGACATATCTTTTTCTATTTATTTTTATTTTCAAATACATAAGTTTTTTCCCTTTTTCTTGTGCTACAATATAACCAATAATGGGATGTCACATTTCATTTATGACTCATTGAAATTTTAATCTGAAAGTTAATCAAACAATTTGTTTGATGAAAATCACATGATTTTGCATTGATGTCAATGACTTTATATTCGTAAGTGGTAAATTACGTATTCCATTATTTTATTTTAATTTAATTTTTGGATTAATACGAAAAATTGCATAATGTTTCATTTTCAAAGTCTTTTAGAAACTCCTTTCATTAAATGTTCGATATCCATTATTAGGTTGCATTTTAAATCCTTAATAAAGTTTACCTTTATTTATTTAAGGACGTAGAAAGGTATGTTAATAAACTTATACTTTTGAGCTATTGTTATTTAGTTCTGAAAAATGTTTGAACTTTAAGGTATAATATCAATTAAATAAAAGTAAAGAATATTCGACTGATTTTACTTAAACATTTAAATATTTGAGACCGATATCCAATTATGATAAAAATCCGTCTTGTTCAAGGACTTGGTGCACCTAAAATTCATTGGAATCAAACCTTATGCTTCTTAGTCCTATCTAAATTATTTTGACATGGAAAAAAAAGACAATAACAATTTTATTGCATTAACTTGCTGCGTTTGCCATCCAAGACAGGCCCAATATTTGGTTCAGGATATTTGAAGAGGGAATTCAAAAAATTAGTTTTTGACAGAATCTAAGAGGATGATAAAAAAATTAATGGTAACGCTATTAGAAACAATTATGAAATGAACCTTGAGCAATAACATAATTTAATTACATCAGGAGTGAAAATTGAAAAAGCGTACATTCGGAAGTCTATTTATATATATATTTTTTTTAATCTAATGTGAATAAAAATTTTTGGAAAATTATTTGTATGCATAAAAGAGAAAAAGGCAGTAAAAACTTTAGATCTATATCTATATTAAATTTTGAAAAATTCAATTATCAAAAAAAAAAAAAAACGTTAGAAAACTCCTACATGTGTTTCTATTTATTTAAATTCCAGGAACGAAAAAAAAAATACTATTCTAAAAGAGTTGCTTTATGATTTCAAACAGTATTATAATGTTCAAGTAAATTTCTTTCAAAAGTTTTTTTTCCCTTCGACGACTAGCTCTTAACAAGGAATTAATAACGGTGCTTACATTGATAACGATGCATGGTTTGAGCTATCAAGAAATGTGATCAGGCATCATAGTTTACTCAAAATACTTTTGATTTTCGACATTGTTTTTAAAAGGATCATTAAAATGGCAGTTGAAATCATAGAAAACTTAGAAAATATCCTGTTTCCAACTAGCTAATTTGAGCTTATAGGTAAATACTTATCATCATAATTCATCCAAGTTGAATTTTTCAAAAACTGCTGCAGATATTGATCCGAAGATTTTACCATTCTTACCTTCAGTTATATATATCCTAATATTCGATGGTTCTTTTTATAGGCTCTTTAATACATATAGATTTCTTATTTAAACTTTCTCTCCATAATTAATATTAATTAACATGCTCTTGATCTAATTAAATTAACCCAAAGTTTGTTAGCTTATTTCATAATTTTTTTAAGTACCTATAAAGTATAAAAATGTAGAGTAAAAATACCTATAAAGTATAAGTATATAAATTTTTCCTTTCACATTAATACTATCAAATTAAAACATTAAAAAAAACGATTTTTCTAATGTTCCACTTTTTATCATTCCTTTTCAGTCCCAACATTCTGAAAGAAAGCCATGATCTAGTAATTAGGTACTGGCATCCAGGTCGGAGGGTTCCATATTCGGAACAGGGTTCTTCTAAAGATCTATCTTATATGCATCCTTTTTACACACTAACACGGCGGTGCGGCTTTAACCCTTAACTGGGGACGTGCGGTCTATGAGACCACTAGCGATGGATTTTCTGTCGCCCCTATTCTATTTTTAGCTCAATTGAATGGATTGACCCTGTAGCTTTTCAACCGATTTCAGCAGATGCTTTTTTTAAATAATTCAGTTATTTCTTCGAGCGCAGTCTCTAAGACCGCATCTCCCTGTTAGTGTACCAGTGATAAACAAGGCTTAGCAGATGGCGCTAAAACTTGGGCCCCAAAATATCATCATCAAAAAAAGCAGTGCTCCAGACACTTTTAAATGAAGCAGAAAGTGATTTCAGTGATGAGAATAATTGTACAGAAGAGTTTGTTCATGAAAGTTCGCATTCATCTGATTTTGATATGTATGTTCAAGCATAATTAATTTTTCTAGTGATAATGTATTTTTAAAAATTTATAAAATATATTAATATACCAAGAGATATATATACAGAATTTATAGGTTGATTTTTATAGTAGTTCTTAACCCGTATGTTTAAACGCCCTAGAAAACCGTGCTATGAAAGTCACACAAGCCGATAAAAAAAAGGGCCAATTTTACCTATTGACATTTTTTTACATATAATTGTTGAATTTTACATTGTATTGTCTTCTATATACCTTCATATACTGTAAAAATAAATATTGTTTAATAAGTAAAAAATAATATGCTTTTTCAAGAATATTATTTATTGCAACATGTAATTTGAGAAGATTGTTCCAATGCATTTACTTTTTTCAATGATAATATATTTTGAAAAACTTCTAAAACATATCTATATATCAAGAAAAATATCTGCAAAATATATTGGCAGTTTTTCATACTAATACATTAATATTAATTCATAACATCATATTAATACCTTAATACTATTTCATTAGAAAATTTAATTTGAATGCAAATGAAATAATGGGGTCTCGTAGACCGCACCTCCCTAGTTAAGACCTAAAATTTCCCTTCCCCAGTTAAGAATTAACACCCTCCCCTTTTATATAATGTGGAATTTTGAAGGCGGAAGTGCCAACTCATATATTTTCCTCGATATCTGACTGGATTTCAAGATTAAGAAGTCTGTTTCAATACAGCCCCAGAATTGCTACCAAAGGGGACGTTAATACAAATAAACCGATATTTGCCTACACTGTAGCTGTCTGTTTTTATTGATAAACTTAATAATCTAAAATAATAAAATTGCGGACATATATTTTCCCCACATATTGATATTTTTCATGGTACTTCCATTGGAAAAAAAATTGAACTAAAGATGCCAAAACAAACGTCTTCATCATCTGCAGAGAAAATATCCGTTTCCATGAAATTTAAAAACCAGATTTTTGTCAAAATTAAACAGTTTTTTGTCAGGTTTATAAGATTACTATTCGATGCAGTGTCAAGAAAACCGCTAAAAAACCGGCCTGTTACCAAAGATCCAGAACTTTTTCAGCCTTATCCGAAGAAAGAATAAAGGAATAATAGAATAAGTGATACTAAAAAGTTTTGCACATAGTGAACTGCTCTAGTGAAATAAATGGAATTCATACCAGTGACGTTTAATATTTATAAATTTAGTGTGGGTAAAAAATAAAATAGTGGGAAAATTGTCCTAAAAAATAAAAACGTAGTTTCGCAAATTTACACAATTTTTTTTTTTTTTTTGTAATATTTTGTGTAATAGTGAAGAATTTATCTAAAAATGTTGCTGATTAAATAGCGAACTCAGAAAAGCAACTTTAAATATTTATTTAGTGATAAATGAAAGCAATAAAGACCACCAAAGTAGAGTAAATAGATTCCCATTGATTTCACTTATTCAATCATAGTTAGAGAGAAATGGGCTATTTTTTTTGTGTTTTTTATATATTTGTGTTTATTTTAAGACGTTACTTTTGAAATGTCAGCGATCTGCATAAAGTAATAGATCGATTCTTATGTGGCGTTTGATGTAGCTTTCTTTCTTTCCTTTCTTTCCTTTTTCCTTTTCCTGGTAATGGTGGTGATGGGAAATTACGTTATAGCATTTCTTCTCCTTTCACAATGCACTGGTGCTCTATTTTTTTTTTTTTTTTTCATTTGCTGCTACATGACTTATGATGGAATACATTTAGTTCAGAATTTAACTCTGGGTTTTGATTTTTGATGCTATGTTGATTTATGGAGGAATTCAAATAAAATTTTATGTTTCTGAAATAATGCGCGGGTGCTATTTTTTATTAACATTGTTATTTTTATTAATTTTAATTAAAAATTAATTTTGAAATTACTAATTCCTAAATTCCTGCTGAAGAATTGCCAGTGCAGTGAAATGTTGGGTTTTCTGTTCTGCATTATAAATTAGACAAAAGGAAAGCTTATTTTAGATTATATAATCATAATGAATTAATTTATGTAATCATAATATCAGAGAATAAATAAATTTTAAAAAATACATAATTGCTATTATTATGCTAACATTTTTGCTATTTTATTATTTCATTCGTTTTTTCTCTCATTTTTAAGTTTATAATTCATGATTATAAATTTCACGGAATCGCAAAATAAATTTTTTTCAAATAATCAAATACTTTCATTTGAATAAAAATTAAATTATATTAACTGAATTTCTACTAACTGAATTCTGAAAATACTAAATAAGTATTATCATGAAAAGTGCATTATTGGGCTGAATTATAAACTTTAACATATATTAGGATGTGTGAGAAAGCGTTATAAATTTCCATCGTTATAAAAATGAAGCTAGTGAAAACTTATAAGTTGTTATGAAAAAGAATAAATAGCAAGTGTTATTTTGATCAAAATATTTGTTAGGATATTTTAAATCTTTTCTCTTTGAGTTTGCGACTACATATACTAACAGAATATTAAATACTTTGTTTTAAAAGTTTAAGATTGAATATCTAAATAAGTTTATTAATATAAGAAGTAAAACTCTTATGAGAAAATAATGAAGTCAAAACGGAACAGTAGAATTATTTCATTATCTGTGCTCATATAAAGCTCAATGTGTGCGCGTGTGCTGGCCCTCTACAGGCCATACCGTTCAACCTACAGCTACCAAATTTGGCACATGCATACCTTGGAGGTCGGGAATGTGCACCTGGGGTCACTTTTTTTGAATTTTTAATTAGAATTTTAATTATTAATTTAAAAATTAAACATTGTTAATTAATCGATCTTTCAGATTCATTCGGAAGTACTTTTGAATTAAAATAAAACAGAATAAAGGAAATTAAAATTTTCTAATCTGCATAGCATTACCCCAACTGGAGTAGAAAATTCACGCATTTGCGTTATCATAATTGTAGTTGAAAATTCACTCATGAGCATTGTGTTCTGATTGTTGAAAACGGATACGGACTTGTTTTTGAAGGCTTAATATCGTTTCGACAGATTATTTCAAGCGATTCTGTTTTTGTTTTTTTAATGTTTGATGCATTTAAAACTAAACTTTGTTAATTAATCGATTTGTTCATGATGAATCTGAGAAAATATTGTTCAAAACTTCTTAAGATATTATATAAATTGATAAAAATATTCTTTAGTGCCCATATGGTTTAAATACTCAGCGACTCTGTTTTCAGTACTCATATTTAAGAAAAAATGCTTCGTTTCAGTAAAAATATATATATATATTATTATATTAATTGCAGTTTAATCCTTTCCACTTTAATTTAAAGCATAAATTCTAAGGGAACTAACAGACAATTAGAGAGATACATATTACGTTATGGCTGAATGCCTTTATAATATAATGAGTGAATTATATGACTATTAAAATTTGAAGTTTTAAAATATTTTAATGAAGAAGAAATTAAAAAGGGAGTTCCATAAAATATTTAATTATTAAAATTTTAACGTGCATTAAGATTGGCAAAGCTGCTGGTCTCAAAGGCGGTTAGTAGATTAAATAAATATAATTTTAATGCTGAATAACTTATATAAAAATTAATTTATAATATTTTCCAAACAGTCTGTATTAAACTTCATGTTTTAAACTGTTTAAACAGTCTGTATTAAACTGTTTTGATTTAAAATTTCATTTAAGGAATTAAAAAATAAA
This sequence comes from Argiope bruennichi, assembly GCF_947563725.1. NCBI lineage: Eukaryota > Metazoa > Arthropoda > Arachnida > Araneae > Araneidae > Argiope > Argiope bruennichi. Next base: position 101,932,674 of record NC_079161.1, read on the forward strand.
AATCTTTTACAGAAAATCTTTAATAAAATTGCATCATTTATATTTAGTCACTCGTATAAAAGAATACCACTAAGAGAAAGTATTATGATTGAACATACATTTTGCTTGCAGATTTTGAGGAATTTGAACGTTTTAAATCTTTCAATTTTCAAAGGAATCCATGTTTTTCTAAGTTATGGCTGCGAATTTATTAATTTGTATGAAAAAATTGTGATTCAAACACGCATGGATTTCAGAAAATGAATACGAAAAAGAATTGGAAGTGACTCTGTTACTGAAACTGAACCATTAAAGACTTTTAAAAAATAATACATTTTAAATGAAAAATTATGTTTTTAAACTATGAAAAACTATTTTTATTAAACTATATCGAAAGTCTTTCTACGTCCATGAATAGTAAAATGAACTTATCTAAATGAGTAAACTGCATAATTGTCATCCAAAATGAGAATAGAATCGAATCTAACTAATTTCGATAAAGGAATCGGTTAAAACAATGCCAGAACCATTTGTAATGTATCTGTCTGCATTTAAAAGGCAGTTTCTTTTATCGAAATGCACAATTTTTTTTATTCTTTTATTTTAAAAGCAATTTATTTGGATTTAAAAATTTGCGTTTAGATTAAATCTTCGATAAATAGAAACCGAAATATCTTATTTTTTATAAACCACTGTAACTGAAAACGAAATCGGAAGTTGAATATTTTCAAATATTTTATCAAATACACGCCTCTCTGAATTATAATTTGTTTTATAATATGTTCTATCACCTAGCCACGCATATTAGAATACGTTTTGAGTAGTTTTTATGCCGAAAGGATTGGCAATTACATCTACTTTTGAACATTATTTATTTTTACAAAACATTTTTCGTACAAGACAAATGAAAGATTTAAATTATTTTTTTTATAAAATTTTGGATTTCATAAAAATGTTCTTACGCAAAACATGATATCTTAAAAACTTATTAATATATTAACTTCAAATTTTGCATAAATGTTACCTTAAGTGTTCCAAAGGCTAGGGATATATAATTTTGAAATGAATATATCTAAGTTCTATCTATATGTTCAAAGTTATATATCCCTAGTTCAATTGAATTCCAAATGAACTAGGAATATATAACTTTGAACTGAGAAGTTTTTATTTTAGAGCTATTTAATATAATTTTCAACAACGAATTTTGTGAAATTTGCAATGCAGAAATATTCGATTAGCTATAATTTAAAAAAAAATGCATATATTTCTTAATTTTAGCCCATTCCCTTCACCATAGCTATAAATATGTTGTGTATAAAAATAATTGAAATATGTTCAATATAATTTTTTATAGAGTGTTTTGCTTTTTGTTCTAAATCTCTCAATTTTTCATCCAAATTGACACATTTTACAGAACCTCAATTGGCACCAAATTTCCTGATCATTATTTGCAATCACACCGATCCAGAAAATGAAATAAAATATCTCATTAGAGAGATTTTTCAAAAATTTGTCTCCGAAGATAGACAGACACACGCCCCCGTTCCCGTTTACACTAGTATCTCGTGTAAATACCAACTAATCTTTTAAAATTAAAAAAATGTAAGTGAGTAAAAAAGAAAATCCATCTTTCAGGAAGAAAAAAAAGAAGAAAATTTCTGCGGACTTTTCTTCCGTTACTGCGAGAGAAGGCAACTCGAACGGAATCCTAACTTCTTCCTCTGGTAGTAGGAGGAGAAAATACCGACCATACATTTTTATATATATATATATTCGAAGTGGATGACTTCTTTCCTCCTTAGCTTTTTTCTTTTTTTCGGAGAGGGGGGGAGATTGACAAAAGAAAAGGTTCTTCTTGAAGTATTCTAGAAAGAAAAGGAATCATGTTTTGTGAATGCTCGGTGACTCAGAAAGGAGCATACTGGCAGATAGTGACTATGTTTACATGTATAAACAATGTAAAAAACAGAAGAGAATGCATCAGCTTTACAGTGTGTTATTGAAAAACCGTAATCATTTCAAAGTTATTTTGTGTAATGTTGGTAGCAGTCAGGAATGGAAGAAATTAAACTCCATTTTCACATCAGTGAAGTGAAACATGCTTACCATTATTTTTATTGGATGATTTCGAAATTGAGAAGTGACATTTGAAATTGAATTCTACTGATCTTTCACGTAGACCCGTGATATCTTCTCTAAAATTCTGTTGTTTAACTCTTTGATTCCTGAAGGCAACCAAAACCTGAATGCAGTTGTATACAGAGTTTTGTTTGTAAATGAATCGGTGAAGTGGATTCGTCTTTTTTTAGCATGTTTAATCAGCAGAATGGGGCACAATAGCCCTAGTGAGCTGATGCAATCCTCCGATGAGTTCTGACTATTGTTACCTACTTTGGCTGTGAAAGAAACGCAAGTGAATGGCGAATATAAATAACATACTTTTAATAGTATTTTGCGTTGCAAGATTCCTTCTTCAACGGTAACAAAATCAGTCTGAAACATTTTCCGTGTCTTATTACACCTCCTTATACTGCAAATTATTCTTAAACAGTCTGTTGTTGCCTAATGTAGCGTTTTCTCATCCTTGAAGAATTAGGAATATTTATTGAACACAAACTTTTACAGATCGAAATATACGTTTCTGAGTGGGAAACATATACATCCTTCTTATGTACATCAAAAACAGTAACAGCTATTATAAAACACGGATATTATAGGAATATAAAAATTCTTATAGATAAATAAAATATAATCGTGAAAACTCTTTATTTCTTTCTATGATAAGAAATTTCAAAAAAATGGAGACAGAAATAATATAGCAACATAACATGTATGAAATATGTTGCATGCTTTTAATTTACTGTAATTGAGTTATAATTTTTTTAAATTAAATTCCAGAATTATTGGTTCCAGAATAGGGATTTCGCAATGAATTGAATTTTAACTAATGCCTTTTTTAACATCTGATTATCTAGTAAAGACTCCTTGGCTTATTTGAAAAATAAGTGTAAAACAATTCAGCATAAATATTACCTACTTAGTTGGAAATCTAGTATGTTAAATGTGTTGGGTATTACAGAATATTTTTATTCATATATTGTGAAATTTTAAAGATAAACCATTTAGATCAAAATATTTGTAATATTACAGAATATACATAATTATAGAAATTGCAAAAAATAACACATGTATTTAGAAATATAGAAAATACTTTACACGCAGTGACCTTCGTAAGGATAAGGAACCATTACATGCTGGTTTGTGAAAATCTTTTTAAAATGTTTGAAATTTCAATTCGACGTCATTAAACATTAAAAGCCATGCGCTTCGTTCTGAGTTAAAATCACGGAAAAAGAGAATGAGTTGCAGTTCAAATAATATACTACACTAACTTTGGCGAACATCGAATTCAGAATTTGTATTCTGTGAGTGGTTTTGAGATGATTTTTCTTCCCAATTGTGAGGCTTTATGAATATGAATCTGTTGAATCAAAGATTTTTGATATAATTTTTAAACAGCGCTGATTTTATCGATTGATTGCTGTAGAAATGTTAAATATATATATATATATATATATATATATATATATATATATATATATATATATATATATATATATATATATATATATATATATATATATTATTAATATATTTGTCGCACAGTACAGTCCTTTTTGGTCTCAAAGTTTGTGCAATATTAAAGCTGAATTTGGTTTTTATCCTGCCACCTTTTAATACTGAGCAATATTGATATTTAGAGAGGAATGTTAGAATGTTGGAAATATTTCAAATGTTTTCCAAAGTTCAGAAATTTTCTCTGAAAAAAGAGTTGCGTAATTATATATTTTGTATGTACAATTACTTGGATAAGTATAACACAGAAATGACAGTCATTATTTGAAAGCATCCATTCATTAAACTATCAGTTATTTTTTGAATAAATCAGAATAAGTAAAAGAAAAACGAGATATCCTTTCTCTCTATAATTAATATTAATATCGTTCAGGCAGAATTGCAATAAGGAAGGGCAGTTAACTCCTGAAGTTTAAGATGTTCAAAATTTGAACTAGTTCTTGAGAGAAGTATCAAATTCAAGATGTTATCCATTAAAATTAATATGTCAGATATCAAGAGAAACATCTACTCTTAGAATGCCCTAAAAGAGAAGTACGTCTCGCTGTCGTTGCCTTATTGCAGCTCCAGATGACTGAAACTCTCCGCCACAGTCCTTTTGTGTTCTGTAAATGGATCGTTAATATAACTGATCTATTCCTCCAATCTAATCCTCTGCATTCGCAATACGTAATGACTCGAGAAAACACACTGAATCTTCAGCGCCATTTACAATACAAACCTTTTCGGCCTTCGTCGTCTTCGGAGTGGAAAACGATCAGACGACCGCTTTATCTTTAATAATCGTCATATAAACAGACCATCAAAGAACGCTCGTTAAAGGCTGAGACGATTAGCGATTCTCTCCTGGATTATGAAGTTATCTGGTGAATTTTCCCTATGTTCTGCTTCCTTCATTTTAAAAGAAAGATTTATTTTTATTTATTAATCTCGCTGTACATTTCTTCAAATACTTATAAAAAACATTTAAAATGAACCATGAAAAATCGCATTTACTTTCTAAATCCTATAGATTATTGCGAAAATTTTCATCCATTTGCAGTATCAACATTTCATTTGGCAAGAAATGAAGATTTCCGCAAACAGATTTCAAATTTTAAATTTTTAGTAAATAATGAAGACATATCAGCTTTCTAGAAGATTGTCCTATGAATCCTATTGACAAGAATGAAATCCTTAACAATCTCTTCTCTCTTTAGTGTGAAAATCCACAGTTAATAAATCAAAAGTTGACAATATGTTTTACATTACCCTTATATTATGTTTAGATAAGATACCCTCTTTATACAATTCAAGTGAATGTTCTTTTCTCTACTTTCAGTACACCTGTTCTAAACGTTATCACATATTATCTTCCCAAATAGCATTTAACTAATAAAATAAACTTTTTCTAATGGGTGAAGAAATGCATTGCCATTGTTTTAATTTCTTTTGTTATGGGATGCATGTAAATAAATCAATGTGATAAAAATAAATGTAATATGATTAAGAAATTATAAATTTTTAGAAAAAAATTATAAATTTATATTTTATAAAAAATTATAAATTTTTCGATAAACCCGAAGCATAAAAGAATGTGTTGCATCTATAAATTTATCAATAATGACAAAAAAATATTGAATTACCAATTCTGATTTTTATCATAATTGGGAGCCTGAGCACTGAAGCATTATGTGAATCTTAAATTTCGGTACTATCATCTCTTTCTTTAAAGAATTATGTGCTACCATTTGCAAGATTTTGCAGTCGAGATTTTTTAGTCGAAATTAATACCAGTCTTTTTTATAAACGTTTATAACTATGTTAAGTTATCCATATATTCTTGAATAAAAAGTGACGCTATAAAATAAATAGACGATACAGAAACTAAAACATATTAGGACGTAATGACGTAACATCATCATAAAGGACATCAATGACGTAATTCACATAATAGACCCCATGAAAAGTGCTGAAAGAATGATGGATAAGTGCGTTAAAACTTGACAGGTTGTATTTCAAACCGTCATCGAAGAAAATCATTCACTTATGCCTGTTTCTTATGGATCCATAAGAAGCTTTGATAGGCAATTATTGGGAAAATAGTTATCCTTAAATTTATTTTCTTTTGTGTTCCAAAACCAAGCAGCAGTTTCGGCAATATAAAGTATCTATACATTTTGAATTATTTTTCGGGACACAGTTGATCATTTGAGATTCTTTCTACATCTGATATGCATTTCGTTTTTTCTTTATTAACAGAATTTCGATGAAATAGTTAATTTGCAACAGGTAATTAATGATTTCTTCTGTGTGCTGTAAAAACACTGATTAAAAGTGGAATGCGATCGTTGAGATTCCACCGACAGATGTCTCATAACCAGTTGCAAGTCATTATGAGTTTTTCCTTTTTCAGGATAATTAATCTATCCCAAAATTAAATTGGTGCGAAGTATTCAAGATACAGCTCATGAATACGAATTGAAAACCCTAATGTTTCAATATTTTGAAGAGTTGATCTTTCTATTCTCTTATCTAATTTTTAATTACCCTAAAACCAAAGTATTGAGCTAACTTTTCCTGGTACTGAATAAATAAATCTTATTTTTAAAGGATTTATTTTAATGCTCTGCTGCATTAACCTATCTAATTCCTATCTATCTTTCCTAGACAGGAAAAAAATTCAATGCAATTTAAATTATCATTAATAGACTTTTGATTTCAGTATCAACTATAATGAGTTAATGACTTCTTACTGTAAGAAATAAAATGATTTATATTGCTGATTTAAAATATAACTATAATTGATATGTTATTTCCTCAAACTGTTCAAATTGAATGCGCATTCACTTTATTATTATTATTGTTATTATTAAGAATTGAATAAATATAGACTTCTTTTTTCGAATCTAAATACTTTACATCGAAGTTATTTCTGTTTATATAGGGTATTTCAAAATAGTAGAATAAGCATTCATTTACTTAACTATTGGAATTAGATATATATTTCCAGTTTGTCCTGTTTCATCAAATAAGTCTTTAGAAATATGAAAATAATATTTTGGCTTCTGCACTTCGACTTAATAAAAAGTAAAATTTTTAATAATAAATCAAATTTTGTATGAACCTCGGCGCTAAAGTACCAATGAGTGAAACATGTTTTCATAAATCTATCTATGCATATACGAAGTTTCATGTTTCTGTCTGTAAAATTTGCTGAGTTATATAAAAAGGCAAATTTTTGATTTGGGCCATTTTTCCAAACCGTTGGCCGACGTTTGAGCGATAATTTCGTTTCAATTTTAAGAGATAATATACATATTACGAAATGTTAGAAACAAAAAATTAGGAAATAATAACGGCTTCATTAACTTTAATTTTAAAAAAAACTGGCTAGATTCATAGGTCAAAAATACATTTATAGAAACATATCATTATTGATGAACAAGTTTTTACAATTTCAGAAGTAATAGTTTTTTGAAAGGTTAAAATTTCTATCTCGATTAAATTAACATTCTTTTGTACAAAACGCATTTCCCAAAAAGGAAGGATTGGATTTTACCTTCCTCAGATAGGACCCAATTGTAAAACTCTGGACGGCGATTGTATAATTGTATATTGCACATTTTTACTTTGAAATATTCTCTACATTATCGCTATTAGAATGTTGAGTTCTGGATTGTCAATTCATAACTAAATTTAGTTAATTTGAAATTTTAATTTTGAGTCATTTGAATAAGGACAATTTGAAAATTTAGACAAAATGCATAATGCATAATAAGACAAAATACTGCATCTCATATAAAACGTTTCATCCTCTTCGGGAAAATAAAAATTATGTGGTTTATATCACTAAACTGTTTTACAAACACATTTTTTAGTAGGATGTCAGAAATTCGGAAATTTTTATTTTTTGTTTGTATTTTTCTATAACAAGCAGGTATTGCAATTTCATTCAGTTACAACGTTTTCCCTTTTTCCCTCACATGCTGATTGGCATTCCGGCCGGATGTAACTTCATCTGATTCCCCACACATAGTTAAGTGCCTAGATACAGCCAGATGAGGACCCACTTCACCAGTAGAGTCCTTCTGTCTGATCATTTGTTGTGTCTATATAAAGAACCACATATGCCTGTTTCGTCGTTTCAAAGAGTCCATCACATCTTCGAGAGAGAAGAACGTCAAAACATCCAGATGTGAAACTTTTTTTTCCATTATAAAGGGACTCCCTACATCTTCGAGAAACAATCAATCACCAGCAACCGTAGTCATTGAGTATCAAAGTCAGTTGGACTTTAGTTGATGTTAGCTGTCAAAAGAATATAACTAACAACTGTTCGGGCACCAGCTACAATATTTAACAAACATTCCCACGATCGACTGGAGTCCATAGAGGAAGCCTTGTAGCGTAGCTATTGGATGATAAGGAACTCAAGTGCACCAATAATAGTAGAGTAGTGAGAACAAGTCTGAGAAGGAGCCGGAGAGACGTGAGTGTTCGAAGGTGTTCCTGATTTTGTGAGAAGCTCCATGTGGTTCGGATTTCTGTGTTAAGATCCACACGATAAAGATTGGTGGACTTCTGGAACTGCTCTTGGAGTACCGTTTGAGCTAACAGCTGTTAGCTATTTTTTTTGTGTGTGTGTTTGTTCATTCTCTGAATTGATCGAGAAACTATTTTATGATTAACTTTCAATTGTTGTGTGAATTTTGTGAATAATATTAACCTAGATGAGATCATATTGTTTTTGTGTACATATATAAAGCAGTAAATAAAAGACTATTTTGTTACGCTAATCTCTTATTTGATCGGTCAGGATCAAGAGATTACACAGCAGAAATCTTAAATGATCCAAATGTTTCTTGTTACTGACATATACCATTCTTTTAGAAGACATAATATTAACAATTCAAAATCTGTTTCTAATCGAATTTTTTCTTTTAGCTATCGTAATGAAATATAACAACACCATCGCCTGACTTTTGAAGTTTAATATTTTTATGGCTTATGCGATAAACTTCTACCAAATCTTTTCGATTTTCTATTTTTTTTCCGGTTGTTCTCCTCCGCTACATGCCTCCACCTAAATTAAGACGTAGCATGAGTTAAGATTTTAACTGTGAGGCACCATTTGTAGCAACGTACAGTTATAAATGTTTCCCGTTCACCGAGAAATCATTAAGGTACGTCAAGAAAGAAGAAATTTATGATTCTTTTTACCATTGCAATAAGAATTGGATGTAAATCACAGCTATTCTCTCGCCGTTTGCCGCTTTAGGAGTCGTGTTGTGTTTTCTTTTCTTTTTTTTATACTTAGCTTTGTGTTTGTACTTTTGAAATATCGGCCATCTGATGTTTCTTTTACTCCTGTTATTTACTGTTTTAGGCTGTGGCATTCGGTTGCGTTACCGTGTGCTCTATGTTCATTTCCTTTCTTTCAAATTGCGCAGATGTTTAAGCTTTTCTTTATTTTCCAATATAACCAATTATTGGATTGTATATTTTATTTAGGATATTAATTATAATCAGAATCCTTCTTTAACATAAATAAAATGCCATTCCATAGATATAAGAAATATTCTCCTATTTCACGAATTAAGTACTCTAATTTTAATTTTCTATTCGGGCAAATTTGTTTGCCATTCTTTTATCTAAAAGTTTTGAAGCCGATTTTCTTCTCCAAGTGATAATTTTTCAAAATTTGATTGTTTATTTAAATTCAAGAATTGCTCCGAAAATTTTTGAAAACTACAATAATAATGGCAACCCTACTAAGAAAACCATTTGACAACTGATAGTATAAAGTTAGTAAAAATGGAACGTTACACTAAAGAACAACGTGTTTTCTTTTTGGCACAATGTTTCGAAAATAAGGAAGTCTGGCTGCCACAGCTTGAAAATTTGACCCTTATATTTTGTGATTTAACAGCTTTGAATTTCTTTTTTTGAAGTTATTTAAAGTCAAAGGTCTACGTCAGCAAGCCCACAAGCACGTGTTGAATGAGTAAAATCAACGCTGCTTCAACAAAATTCAGACGCATTTAAATAAATAATCATGGAAAATTTTGACAAAAGAGTGAGCATGTGCCATCAAAGACGTGGAGGCCCTTTGCCCTTTGTGTTATTCTCTACATAGTCCTATCCTGTGTACTTTACAATTCAATAAAAATATAAAAATTTAAAGAACAAAAACTATGATTTTTTATTTAATTCAAATCTTGCGTTAACATGTTGTCCTATTGTGTAAAGCCCCATTTTAACTAACCCAAAACTATCAGCTGTGAAATGGCTTTTTTGATAGGGTTACTAATATTTTACTACACGAAAGATGGCAAATTTAAATCTTGGGTTAATTTTTGAGTCATCTTTTATATATTATTAGTCTACCCATATAGATTCCAAGATAACTCAAAGTCCTGACAACCTAGACAAAAGAAATTTGGCGTGTGACCCTTTCCCAAAAATTGGATATCTGTACAATATTTTGATCAACTCTATCAATTGAAATGCATAGTTTTATAAACAACATATCAAATATCTCTATTGTGTAATGGAATGAAACAAAAACACATATGAAAGATGTTTTATTGATCACAGGAGTTAAAACTCACGCTGAATATACATTTGTTGAATAATGAAATGTCATATATATTTGTATTATTTTGTAAATCTTTCACAATTCATAAGAAACTACGTACAGTGATCCAAGAGAGCGAACAGAAAAATGTATCCTTTAAGGAAGAGCAAAGGTGATTCTGAACAATTTTCCAAAGAGGTGAGTGGTGAAAAAGATATATTTGGAACCATTTCCTGATTCTAAATCAAAGGCACCTTCTATATTCCCTCATTTGAATTTCTCCAAATCACTTTTTCGTTCTCCAGTCTATATATGGATTTTGCTCTACTTCTGAATGGAAAAGAAGGGATAAGTGGGAAGAAAGAAGATCTATCTTTCAAGAAATTCACCCGGGGAACATTTCGCTCATCGGTACTTTGCGGAAGCAATTCGAGCGAAAGCCCAACCCTTCCTGCGATAGTCGGAGGAAAGAAAGAAAACATCGATCATTCCCTTTTATTTTACTTTTTATAATCTAGGAAAAAAAATATTTTTTTTCTTTCTATAAAGAAAGAAAACCTTCAGATCCATAGGGGAAACATTAGATTTGAGAATTCATCTTTAGATATGCTAGAAAAAAAAAGGAATATCGGGACATGAGTTTCCTATACCTCGGAAAAGAATTTGAAGATTTTGAATACGGTTACACTTATAAACAATGTCGAAAAGAGGAGTGTTATTTTTAACACATTTTGAAAGAGAAATATTCATTGAAAAGGTGCTTTGTGGGAGTTTAGAATTCATTGAAGTTTGGCAAGTAGAACTTCTGTCAGTTATTTTCGTCAATCTTCATTCGATGAGAGGCAGTTGAAACTGTTACCTCCGAAAAGGTTTTTCAAGTTGCTCAATAGATCCTTACTTTCTTTTCTAAACGTCTGTTGTTGAAATGGCAGGAATAACAAAAAATGCAAAAGGAGTTACATTTTAGAATATACAGGTATTATTTCTGTCCTATTTTTTTGTGTAAGTATTTTTTTTAAATTTTGCTTTTGAAGCGACAATTCGAATCTGATATTTGGAGATGCATGCGTGATTCCACTCTCGTGTGGCGATTACGGTGACCTGGTGGTAAGGTCTCAGCTTCGGAACCGGAGTGTTCCAGGCTCGCAACCCAATTCCACAGAAGAATAGTCATGAAAGCGGGTCTTGTGCACGTTAAATTTGTCAGGGTCAAGAGGTCTCCAGCCGGTGTGATGTGGAAGTTCTGAGAGGAAGTGATAGTTCAAGTGTCTTCCTCGTGGTCTGACATCGGTTCAAAATTACGCGGTCCGTCCCAAAATAGCTCTAGTATTGCTTTAAAATGGAACATTAATATAATTAAAATGAACTCCATGTTCTGTGGACTTTTCCGAAAGATAGACAAGATTGTAGAATGTTCGAATCAGACGTTATACTAACTAAATTAAGTACAATTGTTTTTTCAATCTGATTCAACACATTTCCCATTGATCTTTAAATACCATGCATTTCTCTTGAGAAGAATGGTTGATGGCAGCTATCGGGGCACGTTGATTATTCCTCTTGAGTTTAGTTATATTAACGTCCCGTTTAAAAGCAACAGTAGGGATATTTTGGGACGGACTCGTAATTTTGAACCATGGTCAGATGCCGAGGACGACACCTGAGCAGACACCCTCTTCTTCACATGAGGGGAAGGACGTTTGGCCCAGACGTATTTAACGCGCACCAGACCCGCTTACACGACTGATATTGGGTGGAATCGGATCTCGAACCTGAAACCCTCTGGTTCCGAAAACGAGAACAGGTCACCACGGCCCCTATTATTCTTTTTGTTGATATTATTGCAAACATCGTTATTTGCTATTTTATTTCTTTATTCTTATGGCAAACATCCTATTTACTATTTTACTGTTTTCTTATTCTTTATTTATTTTTATTATCTAATTTCGTTCGTTCTCGTGTGAATGGAGTTGGCAGTGAAAAATGGTTATATTTTGATTTTAAAAAAAGGTAGTGATAGATATTTAAAAAGAATTTTTAATGTATAAATTTTATTAGACAAAGAAATGTGTAATTCCGAATTCCCTATTATGAAATATTTCTTGCAGGGAAAAATAGTAATAAATGGCATGATTCATTCCTCCTCAAATGCATTAAAACAAATGACAGAAAGACAAGTCATCCCTTTTTCAGAAATTAATCGGTATGCCACGTATGCAGAATTATAATAAAACAGAGCAGTTAGAGTTCTGACTCTTTTGCTTTACAAAATAGGAATTAATTTGGCAAAGAATTTCTGAACCAAGTGTCTTTTATGGTTGAAACGTCCTCCATCTGGTGTTCGAGGAATGTTTCAACAAGTAGATGGTCTAAATTCTTGAAACTATATCTAACATGATGTTTTTTCTTCCTTTTTTTCATTTTCAAAATGGATTGTCATAGTAGTACAGCCATACATTTCTAATTCTTCCCATTGGCCTTCTGTAATGATTTTAAAAGGTATTATGAAGTTTTGGGAGCATTTACAAAACAAGCCTTTTCATTTTAAGTTGGATTTGCAAACGATCAGATGACACCCTATTAATTAGCGTCATATTAGTGAGCCATGAAAGGACGCTCATTAAATGCTGAGATAATTATCGATCCTACTCTGCATAATAAAGAACGCTGATGAATCTTTCTTCGTCAGCTAGTTTGTTCAAAATGTTACCAAGACATCCTGTTAATTCATAATAGAAATTCAATCTTGGGAAATTACAGCTTATTTTATTTTGATAAATCTACTGGTCATTATTTAAAGCTTTATCCATTTCCTGAACAAGTATTATCGAACACATCTGCAATCATTAAAATGCATTAGCCTTCGTACTAGGTTAGATAATCCGTAGCAAAAGAAGACAATATGTTTGTTTGTTTTTTTGCACATTAAAGAAATGAGATTTACCTGAAATTTATTTTTGTTAGACTTTTCAATTAATTTTCACTGTGGTTATCATTAATTTTATAAATAATTATTATTTGCCTATTTTTGAGTTTGGCAATATGTGTTTTTTCCTTTGAACACTTTTACAAAGTAAATTTATTAGAACTTTGCTAGTATTAAAAAAAATGTTTTTGTTTTTTTTATAATAGTCATTGCCTTCTTAAGTAATTTCATATTAACTCACATTTGTCAACATTCTTTAAAACGTCTAAATAAAGGAATCTGATTGCTGATTTAATACTTAGAATAATGATAACCTAGAGAATATTACTTCGTTTATCAAGGGTTGCAGAATTTTAAGCTTCAATAGAATGATAACATCTGATTCAACTCATCATTTTTTATGATTTTAAACCACACCAACATGATGATACCTTAGTCTTTATCTGCATCCCATGGGGAGCACATCGTAATTGAGGATGGGAAGCTTGCGGTATAGTGGTTGGTGCTTGCCACCATTGTGGGTGCACGAAAAGATGGGGTTCTGGTTCCTCTTAACGATGACGAGGCGTACTTCCTTAGGGGAGAGTTGTGCCGTGGCCGGTGATGGCTGTTAGGACTCAACTACAGTTGCAACCAGCGTTGCTGTGGTCCAGTCATTGAAGTTTTCCCCTGTACCTTCCGGCTGCTCAGAGTAGCCAGTTTGTGGATGCAGTTAGTCGTTACTTACATATCTGTATTAACAAAAAGGAAATTCAGAAAATAATTTCTCTTTTTTTTTTCGGCGATTTTCTAATCGTAAGGTCTTCTCTACTGAGCATTTTTCCAAATCTTGCAAATATTGGTTTGACCATTTTCAGTTCACCTCACACGATTTGTTGTCACATGTGTTTTTTAACAAATATCATGCCACCTCTATTTACTTTAGAACTATTTTATTAAAAGTAATTTAAATTCTGAAGTACTACAATCTTTATTCTTTTGATGAACTTGTAAGTATGCCCTTGAGTTTCCCTGAAGATACAGCAACCATAGTTCAGTCTTCTTTTTATATTATTTACTTTGAAAATTTTAAAAGCCGTATCATGCATTTGTGGTTTTTGCCTTATAACATCAAAAATATGTATTAGAATTATTTATCAAAAAAATTACTAAAATCTCTTTATAAAGTGCAGAAAAGTCGAAATTATTTAAGTTTTTACTTATCGAAAATGCAAATATAAATTGACAATGAAAAAAATGCATTTAATGAAACTTGAAATAAATCTCTTCAGAAAGAGAGTAAGCATTACATCCATAAAATCTTTTATAAATAAAAATAAATGCAGATTTATGCAAATTTCCGTAATTAAAATCTGAGAAACAGAAAAACGAAATAAGTTGCCGAATCCCAAATGTCAGTTCTGTTATTTGCATTCTACTAAATATCGCGTGCTTCCATCTGCAATTACATTCTATCACTACAGTTAACAAAATTATTCTAAGTACATAAAACTGTCTCTAAGGATAATAAAAATTATACCGTTTCACTTATTTTTTTCTGTATTACTTTGATGTTATTCTTCTATGCTTGTTTTACAAAGTCATTTAAAAAAGAAAATTTTCCTAAATATGTTTATTTGCATTTTCTATTGCCAAAAGAATATATGAAAATATAAATAGTAAAATTTATCTGATATGAAAAAAATTCAGATTTCCATTTCCAGATTCAAAAACAAAGATTATTTATTTCATACACTTAATAAACATATTCGAGAAAAATAATTCTTTCAAAATTTCAAAATATTCTATTGTAAAATTCTGTTGTTGTTGTTGAATGTATTTTATTTAAAAAAAATAGATTAGTCTGCTAGAAAATAAATTATCTTCTTAGATATATGGTTATCTCGTATGGATTAGTCATAAGTAATTGCAAGTATGAAAGTTTTAATGGAAAAATGTAAACTAATAACCACAAAAGGATCAAAGCACTAAAAAAAGCTGGTTTCTGTGCATCAAAGAAAAAAATCTATGCCACTATAAAAAATAAAAGCCAAATTATATTCTTTTATTATCTACTTAATGCTTTTACAAGTAATGAAGTTATTTGTTAACGAAGTACATTTTATTCCTATACATGTTATCAAATCTAATATGTGAAGCTGAAATCCGAATCAAAATACTGTTTGAATTGTTAACATTTGTTGGGAAAAATTAAAATTTTCGGAAAAAATTTTTTACAATCAATTTTTTAATAATCACTTCGCAGATGGAATAATATTTATAAAAAATGATTAAAACTTTGAAATAAACAAATATTTTTCGTTACAAATATGAGATTATTATTAAGTGCAAAGTTCAGGACGGTTACTGGGGAACCAGAACCTTAAAAACAAAATTTCAAGAAATATACAGGTGAAAGTAAAATTCGTTGTCTTATTTTTAAAAAAACTAAATCAATTAATTGGCAAATAACCATGTGATTCCAACTAAAATTCTTCTAATTGTAGACAATTATTTCTCGTAAATAAAAATAAAAGTTCCGAATTTTTCTATAAATGGGTGCGCCAATAAATTTAAATCCTCTTAAAAACTCAATACAGGCAATTACAGCGACTTTATTCTATCAACAGAAACTGTTAAGTATTTCTTCTATATAATCAATTATTATATTGAAATTAATGAAAATTTTGTAGCATGAATCAAAACCGCATATTATTCGTATTCAGTCCACATTCGTATTCAGTCCACAGTTGTTCTACATCAACATTTTATTTGTTTCGTGTTTCTTATGAAATAATTAATAAAAGTGAAACAGGATTCTATTTTTATTCTAGTCTATTAATGGCATTGCAAAATTATTTTCCTTTCAGAAATCCTGAAAAAAACTGAACTTAAAACAGAATACTAATTCACTAATACCGAAGGCTTACAGTTGAGATGAAGTCCTATGTCTTGAGATCATAGAAAAACGTGATAAATAATAATAATTCAGTCGCAGCTCAAGGTTCAAGAGAATGTGATCCAAAGTTATTTTCCAGATGAACATCTTTACGTGTAAAAGTGATTTTTATTTCTTTTTAATCAAGACATACTAATGCTATTTTTCAAAACAAATTTTGGGAACAATAATATTATCATTTTTTTTTTTACCTTTTTTGCAAATTGTAATATTGTTTCTAGCAAATAAAGTCAGTTTCGTAACGATTATAAAACGAAAAAAATTTCAAAATTGAAATTTTAAAATTTTTATTAAGTATTTTCTTAAATAAATTTTAATAACTTCAAATTATTTATATTTTTTTTGGATTATTGCAATAAAAGTTAGTTTGGAACTGAATACTCGCTTCTTTCTAAATTTTAATAATTATTTTTCTAGCTTAAAAACATGAAATTCTAAAAATCGATAACAAAAAGAAACTAGGTAGAACTGTCAAACCTAAATCCATATAAATTCTTATAATACAGTTTCATGGGTTTATCTTTATATATATATATATATATATATATATATATATATAAATATTCTGGGAGGTTTTCAAAGAATCACCATTCATTCAAAGATGCACCATTCATTTTTTATTTTTGTTTTTATATGTTTATCCATTCATTATATCACATAGTAGCAGTGTTTTAAAACTGACACAATTTAAAATATTTTTACCATTTCTGTCTTTGAAGTTAAGCTCTATATGTAAACATAACATAAACATATGTTCTGAGAAGATGGTTAGCAGAAAACAAATATTCTGCAGATACATGTGTGAGACATTAAATTATAAGTTTTGTGAAAGCAAGTGTTGCGGTGAAAATTGAAGCTGCACGCATTTTTTAATTATTATTAAAGCTTTTATTATTTATTAAAGCTGTACACATTTTTTTTAGCTTTTCAAAGTAAAACCAGTAAATAATGAGCTTTCTCCACAAAAACAAAGATCAAACTAAATAAATGACACTTGTGTAAAACTGAAAAAAATAGAAGATTATAATATAAATTTACTTAGTTTTAAAAAAATATATTAATAAAGTTATAAATTTAAAGTTAAGAAAATGAATAGTACCTTGAACAAAACGGCTACGTGCGTTATTAAATAATATGACTTGTATGTCCTTCACAATTTATGGTTTAAAATCTTTTTGCTGAGGAAGTCATTGGTCTATGCTAAATAGAATTTTTAATTGAAATTGTTATCAACTATTAATCATGGCAACAGAACTAATGATAAAAATCAATCCCATTTAACTCGTTTAAATCACTTTATAACTGCTTAACATGTAAAATTGTACGGCATAACTGATGCATCATTTTAATAGTGCTCGTGGAACTCTAATGCATCGGTTAAATGGTACTCTAATTACACCACTTAATAGTGTAATTAAAGTGCCCTGTAAGTAAACTTCAAACTCATCTATCAGTTAAAAAAATGATAGTAAACTTTTGAAATATCCTGCTTTTTATATTATATTAGCTCTAGACATATTTGAATTTTACTTTACGATGATTATTCTTTAAGTTAGCATATTAATTTATTCAGAGAATTACAGACTATGTTTGAGAATTTATTCTCTGGCAATCCGTGGAGGCACTAATTATTTTATAACTGTACTTTCCGTCTGGATTCTCAATAAAATAAATCTCTGCTTTTTTTTTTACAACTCGGGAACCAATTACCTGCTCCTAATCGAATTTTGCTCTGCAGCAATCGTAATAAAATAAACAAACACCGCCACTTGTCTCTTGAAGTTTAATTTTTTTCAGTCCATAAAACAATCTCATATGGGAGTTTCTAGGTTTCTTTTTTTTTTTTTTTTTTTTTTTTGTCGGTGGCTTTCATTCGCCACGTTTCTCCGACTAAATTAAGGCCCAGCAAAAAGATTGAGATTTCAACTGACAGACCACATTTACAATATACAGCAATAAACGTTTTCTTGCAGCCAACATATCATAGGGGGGGGGTGTCAAGGCAGAGGGGAAAATGTATTGTTTCTTTTGCTCTAGCAATAACAAAAAGTTATAAATCACATTTATTTCCAAAATTCGCTATTTCTCTTATTATATTGCGTTTTCTTCCAAACATGTATATATAAATGTGTGTGTGCGTATATGGATGGTTCGATTTTTATTTGTTATAAAATCGGAAATTTGCATATAAGGTGAATCGATTCGTGAGTTTATCTTATTTCTCACTTACTCTTTTTTCCAGCTGGTGTTATTGCGTTACATTATCCTAAAAATCCATAACACATTTTTTGCATTTCCTCTCATAAGCGTAGAAAATTCACATTTTCTCTATATGTCATATAAACCATTAAGGGACGTGTATTTTTTTAAAACACAATTATAACAAATTCCTTATGAACGATATTTCCTTTCTTAGAAAATGATAAGATAATTTTGAATAAATATTAATAATTTTACTCCTTATTTATTTTTTATAATTTTACTCCTTGAATAAGGAACATCTTATCTTCCTATCTGAATCCTTATCTCCCATATCTAGATACAATACCTTATCTCCTTACCTTAATATGGAATCTCCTTATCTGAATATCTTTTATCTTCCATCGTCTATTTTGTATTAATAATAAATATTTATTACATCATTTGATTTTGAGACACTTTTTTGGATTCACTTCTACGTTGATAAACTAAAACATTAACATTAACTGAGATTTATGTGCTTGAAATTGTTTGTAATGAATATAAAATGAAAACAAAGGCTTTTGAATTCGTATATTAGAACGTGAGACTGTGTGTTTTTATCATATGCTTTTGATTCTGCTGTTACAATGGTATATGTTTGTTTGTTTGTTTCTTATGGCACTTGCCACTGACAAGCCCGCTGTTACGAAGACAGCGATTTAAGCCTGAGGGGAACGTCTCTTATTTTTTATAGCAGCGCCAACTAGGGCCAAGAGTACGACTTTGCTACTCACGCATCACTCATTCGCTTGCACAACCCCTTTTTACGGGAGGGCACATTCACACATCTCACAGATAGAACAACAGAAGAACAACCATGCCCAAACCGGGACTCGAACCCGGGACGCCCAGATCACGGGGAAGACGCGCTACCCCTATGCCAGGACGCCGGCACAACGGTATATATAATGGTTTACTGAACTGTGAAGAGTCAGTGATGTGAAACAGAGTGGAAAAGCATTTCAGAAACTGCTCATCTGGTGAGCTTTCTATGATTTGCCATAACGAATGAAATGATTTAAAATTTCATGCCAAAGAAAAGATGCTGGTCAGGCAAGAGCAATTGTCGACAGAGGACAGCCAAATTCATTTTCCAGTTAACGCAATTGTATGCTCCATTTAAAATGAAATTTGATAATTGTAATACATGGGATATGTTTCAGTGTATTGTTACATATGAAAGGAGCTTTTGACCGTATTTCTCCGCTTACTGGAATACATCACTATGTTACGAAATTGTTGAAGTGAGTCTAATGAAAAGATGGGTTCGTTTTTGTTTTCATTATATAGATGGTTGTGTTTATGTGTGCTGTTTAGGAAAGGGAACATTCTTACAAGTTGTCTTTTTGCAAGGAAGTAATCTGATGGCGGAGATATTATCGTATAAGCAATATGCTCATGGAAATAGCTTGGCTTGATAATCATTATGCATAGAAATCCCAGTGGGACACGTGCTTAATATCCTAGAAAATCTGCTCCTTCCTCTAATATTCATTATCTTACATCGCCCATAACATTCATCGTGCAATAGAATACTATCTTTCATAAGGCTTATGGGGATCTAGAATGGTCAGAGAAAAATGAGAGTGGTATATACAGATTATTACAGTCTTTCCTGACGAATCGTATAGAGCATCTACGATTTCGAATCGAACAGCACTTCCAATTAACAGCATCACAACCAATCAATTTACAAGAATCAGCCTGTTTTTTTATGCATTAAATATTCAACATTTCATATGAATTTATTAATATTTAGATAACAACAGGCTACGTTTTTACAAGAGAATTAAATTCAGAGTGAATACAGTAAAACCCGTATTGATGCGCTAGATAGGGACCGCATAAAAGAAAGCACACACAGAAATATTTGGAAATTTCATAAATAATTACTATAATAAATAATTTTATACACATAGTACAGGAAAAAAATTATGCTGCTGGCAGGGACCGTATAAAAAAAGTTTCACTTAGAAAATAAGTCAATTATTTACGAAGTACGTGAGAAAGTGAATCCAAACAAAATAAATAATTAAATTAAACGTGGAAACATTTTAAAAACATTTAATTTCTCATTATATACATGAAGAAGTTTCCAAAATGCACATTGCATAATTCACTGCTACTCGTCGTAATCCAAAATGGAGATGGATAGCTATCTATTTAAAATTAGAATTTCTGTTTCTAATGGAATTTCTCATTGAGACAAAAATTCATCCTTTTCTAAGGGATGAATCTCACTTAATCTGTTAGAATTAAATCTTCTTTCCCAGTCTTCTGTTAGATTAGAGAAATATGGAGGGGAACACTGGTTTTTGCATATTATTCGTCATCTAATCATTATTCAAATAAAACAAAACGTGTTCTTCTATATAACAGTCGATAAATTTCTAAACGGAATATTTACTAGAACTAAAAGATACATTATAAATAGAGACCTTCAGTTTCCTGGAGATGCTAGCATTAGTGTGAAATAATATACTTATTATTATTAGGTACTTCACACTGAGAATTGGTTTAACACAAATGCCAGAATTTATGAAGCCTGAAACGCTCTTTCCGCTGGTTACGATGTAGTATGAAATGTTAGGAACTCATTCTGGTATTGCCAACTAAATTCAAAATTCCGATGTCGAGAAAAACTTCTTGCTGCTGAGAAACGGAAAATTAATTTAACAAGCAAATTCATGTTTCTTAATTTTCATTACAAATATTATGATCTAGCAATTTGCTGAGAGTTTGCAGCTGATAGGTTGACAAAGAGGAAATAACAAATTTAAAATGTCATTTAGTGATACAGAAGAAAAATGAGATAAAATTGAACAAGAGATGCAGGCAGACGCAACCGGGTATTTGACTCACTACGCCACTGTACGGAGAAAAATACCCGGTTCCCTTCATTTTTGCTTCGAAAATCAGTCCGATTATGGTTTCAGTAAGAAAGGTCAGAAAAGGTTTTAAAGGATTTTTTTATATACATTTGTGCGATTTTTAAATCCATGTTAGTACTTCTAAAACATCGGCAATCTGTCTACGATAAGGGGATTCGCATACAGTGCTGTTTGAATATAGTATTTTTTAAGTTGCATTATTTCATTTCTTACTGCAATGGTGTATTTTCTGCTTTAAAATATATAGATATTTTGTCTATAAAATGCATTAATATTCGTTTGTCCTCTGTCTTAGTTCCATTAATAATAGACTGAAGTGTATGATTCGAACTCTAACTTAACGATCCTGAGATCAATTTTAGACAAAAGTTAATTTTTTCAACTTATCTGCGGATGTTATTCTGCAGAAATTATTAATTTTGAAATTTAAACGTTGAGAAAAGTTTCCAGATTTTGAAAATCCTCAAATGTAGATATTGAAAATTTTTCTTCTATGCAGAGGAATTTTTAATCTATGTGGAAAATTTTTCTTCTATGTGTATTATTCTGTATTCAGAATAATACACATTGTTTTTCACTGGGATGCAATATAAAAGTTCAAGTCATATTTTTATGAGGAAAGGTATTGGAACAAAATTGAATATAATGATTTGCTGAATGCATGCTAATTTTTAAGTCTCATTTCATGCACTACCGTATTCGCATGAGATATTACTACAGTAATTAAATTTATTATTTGAAAACATTTTTCGGAAATATTGGAAACCAAAATAAATGAAAAAAAGTAGCAATCATCATTGAAATTTTTCTAGTGGCATATTAATTTATAGTAAATCTTGAAAAAAATTGTAATCGAATTCATTTTGAAGAAATGATTTAATTAATAGATCAAATGAAAATACAGATCACTTATACGAATATATTCAAGTGCAGATATATTTTTAAAAAAATTTATTTATTTTTCCTTTGAAAATTCTATTATAGATTCAAGCTTCTACTTTCGAAAAAAAACTCCTATGTGTTTATCAGATTGTCTTTGTGTTTGTAAAGACAATAAGTGGAAACTCTTAGAAACAAGACGGATCAAATTTAGCAAATGGTTGTTCGACACAAATTACAGATATATGCATAATTTTAGATCAACTCGATAAACAGAAAAAAAATATTTTCATAAGCATTAAATCGAATTTTCCCCTATATATTTAAACAAGGGAAAGTTATCCATAGTTAAGAAGACTCTACGTCTTTTTTCGAAGTTGCAACTTATGTTGCCTCAAAATATAATATATATTTTTAATTTTTATTACGTTTTTTAAAAAAGAAAAATTATTTATCTCTATAAATCAATACCAATTCATTTTTCAAAAACAATTATTCAACTGATACGCCGGCGTCCTGGCATAGGGGTAGCGCGTCTTCCCCGTGATCCGGACGTCCTGGGTTCGAGTCCCGGTTTGGGCATGGTTGTTCTTCCGTTGTTCTATCTGTGAGATGTGTGAATGTGCCCTCCAGTAAAAAGGGGTTGTGCAAGCGAATGAGTGATGCGTGAGTAGCAAAGTCGTACTCTTGGCCCTAGTTGGCGCCACTATAAAAAACAAGAGGCGCTCCCCCACCGGCTTAAAATCGCTGTCTCCGTAACAGCGGGCTTGTCCATGGCAAGTGCCATAAGAAACAAACAACAAACAACTGATACTTTTCTATATCAGAAAAATCTCTATTCTTTTAAGTTTTTTTTTTTTCATTCCCACCTTAGACTCCTTCTAAGTCTTTTTTTTTTTTTTAAATTTACCAATAGTGTAAAGTCGGACTTTCTGATATGAAAGAGAGAAAAGTACTTCTACTTAAAAATACTCACAAATGAACTTTTAACTCGTTTGTATTTGTGCCAGAAACTCATACTGGAAATTGCAAGACCTAGCAAACTGTTGTTTATGTACATTAGGGTTAAACTGAAACTATTATACACAAACAGGACCTATATTTTTGCTGATCTTCTAATAAGATTTCCTTTAGAATTTAAACCCCCTTTAGAGTTCAATGATCGAAGCATAACGAATATGTAAAATGATTATTTTTAGAGATATCAATAAAGTCCTTGCTAATGAAATTTGTACGATTAACGTTAAGTCTAATTCTAAGAGTTAGTCGAGGGATATTCATTTTAAATCTTTGAACATTCTACTTACTTTTAATAACAAAATGGTCCAACTTTGAATTAAAATGTCTTCATAAATCCACAAGAAATTCAAATAACGAATTTTTGAATCTTGAATTGAATAACGAATTCAATATCAGATTCCCCTAACCCAGAAACTCATTCTCGTCACTTCTTCGCCACACTATTGCTTGATTCTTGTACGGATTTACCGTGAATCACGCCTATACAAACAGGCCAGAAAATTAAGTACAAAAACATCCATCTGAGATCCAATGATTATAATACGCGTATCTTAAATACTGATTATTCATCAAACTATTCCAAAAGTTTCATTAAAAGAAAAATTTTGTTTTTATGCAGCTAAAATAACTATGTCGATATGTTATTATTATGATTCCCTTTATTCAAACATCAGTTTTCAACAAATGAAATGAAACAGATGTTTTCACACTTTTTTCCTTTCTTTAAAAAAATTGAATCAATAAAGCTGAGTTAAAATAAATAGGATTACAAACTTTTTCCTTCAGAGAAAGAAAGGGTGAAAAACAAAACATGAAAATCTTTAAAACCCAATGAAAATAATTATTTTTACAAAAAAGAATTATGCTAATAGGTATCATTAAATCCACAAATAACCTAATATTATACAGATAATTTATAATACTTATGAATGATGACAGTTTTTTTATTATCATTTCTCTTTGGATTATTAACTTCTTTTGGAAAGTATTTACAGTAATACAGTAGATAATTTATTTTGAAAAAGAATGCAAATATATGTACTTAGTAAAAGTAATTTACACACTTTTTTTTTTTTGCTTTCTGTAATGTTTCAATTGATTATTTATACTCGAAGCTTATTTTTGATTTTTTTTTCTGTTTCTTTAAAAAATTAGCGATATTACATAAGATTTTTTTTTGTTTCTTAATTAAGGAAATTTATGCAGATAAGAAAAAAAATTGAAATTATATAAAACATCTTAGGCTTTCATTTTATAAATTCTTGATGATACAACTGGCAAAATTTGTATCAAAAGTATTTAGAAAGGCATATTTTGTCAAAAACTTTTCTGCGTAAAAACAGAAATACCTGTTAAATATAAACTACATTTCAAAGTCTTATAAACTAAAAATAAAAATCCTTGAAATTTAGATACTGAAGGAACAAACCGAACGGAAATCAGCATTAGAGTTGATTGTTAATCATTGAGAATTAATTAATGCAAAAAATCAAAAAAAAATTTATAATTTTATCTATTTTACAACTGAAATATTCTCAGTACTTAAAGCGTTAAGTCAGATGAATTTTTTCAAACTTCAGTTACAGCAATAGGGCATTTATTATCAGAAAGAGGTACAATTTAGCTAGTTAAAAAATTTCACAATAAACATATAACCATCTTCAAAAAATCTTTAAAAAATAATCATTTGATGAAAACAAACTTAAAATTATGTAAAATAAGAATCCACATTCAGAAATTCCCGCAAAACTATTTATAATTATTTCGAAATAAGCGGCAGTTTTCTGTGAAACTTTTAAAATAGACTTTTATCTTTGTAATGAATATCCATGAAGTATTTTGGAAGATATTAAAGTTTTTACTAATTCTTTACATTTTTTAGAAGTATAAAAAGCTAACGATTTCATTGTTTATAATTCCACAGCTATAATGTTATTTTATACTACTCTTTCCTCCCAATATTGGTTCCTCTGATAAATACCGAATTTTCTCTTTTTTCTTTTCTTAGCTATTTCAAATGCAGCTGCTATTAGACTGCCTGTCGCAGAATGCTGGCGCAGTGCTGAATCTCTTCCGTATGGACGAGGAATGGAGGGGTTAAGACATTTCTTATTCTATTCGAAAATCCATCAACACCTTTCGAGAAAATTTTTCGCTAGGGTATAGAGAAATAATCATTAAATGTAATTCTTGTGGCACTAAATTGCTTCATTCTCTCCTGTACAATTAAAACATCAAACAGCCACCGTTGCAATGGAATAATAATCCAATAACTAGACTCTGTTGTATTAGAATGATTTTATGAAGTGTATAAAGAATTTTTAAATAAGTAATAATGTATTATCTAATTAAAAACGGCATGCTTAGAAGAAATGTAAGAAATCTCGTGCAAATCGTATAGATGCCACATCGAGGGATGAAACTATTTTAAAAATTATTTTAAAGGGAAATCTATTTATTGCATAATAAAATATTTCGAAATTTAATAATTTTCGAACACAATTGAACGAACAAATAAAAATTTTAGAAAGATAAATAAATATTCTGGCAATGACAATGAATGAAATTGATTTTAATCATTAAGCAATTTTACTTTCCTTTACTTGTTTCCTATATGTAAATACTGATTTTTGAATCATTATTGCATTTAATATTTAGTAAGAGTCTCAAGAATTTATTCTCTTTTATAGTTTGCATGACATTACACAGTTTTAATATTTTCAAAATTAATTATCTTCTTAATTAATTATGATAATAAGTTTTATTACCCATACATAAGTGAACTATATTGACATGACTCTGAGAAAAGTAATTATTTAGGAATCAATTATTAATGAATTATAAATAATAGACTGAAAAGTAGAAAATAATTAAAATAAAAAAAGTTATTTATATTAGATTTTCGTTCTGTTACTATTACTTAAAAATTTGCTTTATAAACATATTGCACATAACTCTATGATATAGTGAAAATTGTGTTTCTAATTCAAATTTTAAGTGTACAAAATTAAATGGATTATCAGTATTTTAAAATAACCACGCAAAATTGAATTCAAAAACTGATTTGCAAATATCTATTTGTCGCACACTGAAATCTTAACCCCAAATGAAATAATCATAGTATTTTCGAATTTTCTTCCTTTAAAATCTCGTGCTAAATTTCAATTTTTCAGCTAGATTTTTTTTATTTATATAACGTCGAATATGCTCTACAAATGGCCCAAATGATTAAGATTAGTTTTCAGAGAACGTGACAGAAGTCAGTTGATATTCAGTTTAGTAATGCCTACTGATTGCTGTCAAAACACTAAAGGCATCGATATGCTTTAATTTATAACATAATTATTTAAATATAATTAACTAATTATAATTCAATTTCAAGGTAATTTAGGAATAAAGAACTTTTTTCACAAGGAAAACCAATAAAGTTTGTAAAAAAGGAATGATTTATAACATGGAAATGGGCAGAAAAGGATTTTATATTTGTTTCTGTGTAAACCTAAATGAAAGTGTGATTGGTCAACGTTGCCCTATGTAGTAGTAAAACGGCAAGATCGCTTTATGATGCAAAGAGTAAAGGGGCTTAAATTGAAAATATATATGCTTCTGCTTTTTTATCAGTGCGTTTATGTATATATGCTTCTATGCTTTTACTCACAAGTAATAATTAAATTTGAGAATCATTAGCGCCTTTCATTGTTATTACATTCAGGACTGCCATATACATTCGCTTGAAACATCGAAAGAAACGCCAGCGAATATCTTTTGAAGAAATAAATTGTAAAATCTGCAAATAGAGATTTTCATGTTAATATAGAGTTTTATCCTATGCATATATTTATCCTATCCTTGGAACATGCATAGGAGTTTTATCCCATGCATTTTCCAAGAGAAATTGTCTCCAATTTCACACATTCTACGAATGTCATTCTACGAAACTGGATTAATTTCTTTAAAACCACTCAAGCCTCACTTATTTGTTCTCCCACCGAAACCATGTCTTAAGCAGGACTCTGAAACTTTAAAAATTGCCAGGACCTCAATGAAAGCGTCCTGCGGTGTATCTTCCTTCTTACGCTTGTTAAGCACTGATTGGATTCTTTTAGGCCCTCTGATTAGCCCCTAATCTCCAGAGGAATAGAAGGGGGATGGTTCGGTTTAGAAAACTTTCATCTGGAGTTATTTTTTCCACGTCTTTAAAAGCATGGAGAAAAATGTGTTCGGTTTCTTCTTTGCGGTGGGATGATTGTCATTGTAACTCGTTAAAGATATGCAGGGTTTTCAAAATATTGACGAAGACAGCCCAAAGTTTGGGTAGAATAATTAACAAGAGGAAAAAATAAAATAAGCAGAATATTTGATTGGAAAGGATTTGTATAATAGCATATATCTACTAATTTGTTTGACGAGATTTTTGCTTGAAAGCTTTGTTTTAGTTTGTAAAAAAGTTTAGGGGGGATTGGAGTACAATTTGAAGCAATTTAACGAAATTCAAAAATGGCGCTTTTTCGTGAATTATTGCATCATTTTTAAATAATTTTCGATCATTCTTTCTCCTTTTTGGTACTAAAGAGCACTGAATTGGAGAAATTCTGTCTTCTTTTCAGTAAATCTTTTGATTTAATATTTTTCAAATTTTTACTTGATATTTGCTTTTATTTATTGGCTACTTTTATTCGCATGTAAGTTATTCACAGATTCACTAAATAAAATAAAAGGTTATTTTTTATATTACTTTAATCAATAGATGTATTTTTGAAAAAACTACGAAGTTTAAACTTTTACACTATTCTCAAATTCTATAAGCCGAATTCAGTAAAATATTTTTGACGCAATAATATTTTAAAGAGTTGCACTTTTCAACTATCAGAGAATTGACTAAGTTTTGAAGCTTTGAATCCCATTTTTTGGATCAATCAATGATGACTTCAAAGGAATGTAGTACACTCATCAAAGGATTTCCTACGAGGCGGCTATTTGAAATCATCTAAAGTAATGATAATTGTATCTTCATAATTCTACCATTTCATTTGCAGATGTGCGGAATTGAATCTTTTGTTTCGTTTAATCAGTTTGTATTTTAATAATATTTAATTAAATAATTATCAAAGAGCAGCATAAGAATTTAGACTTCTTAATTTTTTTCAGAAGAGTATTTATTGGCATAAAGAATATAAAAAAGATAATTATTTATGCTATTTAAAAAAATTTCCCTTAGTGCTTAAATGTTTAGAAACTGGTTATTGGATACCCTGTTTACAACTCTCACTGGGAAACACCTCAAAATGTGGATAAGAAACTTTTGGTATGGTGGTTGGTTCTTGATACCCTGTTGGGCGCAGGAAAAGCTGGTGGTTAGCTACCTCCCATCGATGACAGGACTTACTTCCCAATTGAAGGGTTGTCCTGAGGACTCAACCGCAGTTCCCAACAGTGTTTCTTTCTTGGTGGTTCGGTCTTTCAGTTTTATCCTTGTACCGATCGGAGTAGTCAATTTGATTACCTTGTTTACAAAATTTTCCTAATTTGTTATAGATTTTTTTCATATGCATTATCAATACACAAAATGTTGCGAGGAAATGCATGTGATCATCTCTATTTTGTTAACGGAAGCCTCACAATACATAACTGTTTATGTTTGAATAACATCTCTTAAAATAATTTTTGTCATTTTGTATAAAATAGAATTAATTTCTATTATTTTGCTACTAAGAAAATGATAATGATTAAAAACTCTTCCTGGTATTATTTTCATTTTTTGTTGATGTTACAAGTTAAATTCATTCTTCATCCTTTTAATTGATGAAAAAAATTTCATTCTTATCTCATGCATTCATTCAGATCCATTTTTTTTATGTGTAATAGCTAAAAGAAAGTGGAAGTAAGTACCATTCCTGTTACATTAATTATGACCTCCCTCTTCATTGTTTTAAGAAGGAAAAAAGGAAGAATTCTTCGACTTTTCTCTGAAAACTGACAAGGAATAATCGAGTTATCTTCGCGATCTTTGAACATTCAATGTCTAAAGAAGAATTCAGTTTGGAAAGGTGCAGAAACGAACCTAAGTGCGATGCCTTGTTGAAATTTGAGGAATTCAGTTGAACGTCACATTTTATGCCACAGGCAATTGAAATTCTATCACGCTCTGCCACTGGCCTAGGTGAAGTCATCTCTTTTGACCTCGATGGGATCTATTGTGAGAGATGGCACTTGAAACATTTTAGAGTATCTTCAAGTGACTGAATAACCATACACCTTATTGTCAAGTGGGTAGTTACTTAACACTTAACACCTCTCCATGCCCCTGCGACTATAATCTTAACGATTATTTAAACAGTTGGGTGGACATGGAGAGTGAGAGTTGCAGATGGCTAAGCTAATGATGTGGAGGTAATGGTGATTGGGCTGATGATGTGAAGCTGATGTTGGCAGAGTTGTAGTTGGCTGGGTTAAAGATTTTTAAGCTGCAGTGGGTTGCATTGAGTGGGTAGTTACTGAAAATCAAGAAGTGAGATGGTGAGGAGGATGTTTCTCGGAGAACACAGCGTTTCTAAAGGCCTTTTCCTCACTTGAATTTTTTCCCCTTAGATCAGAAATAGATAACTGCAGCTGGAAATGAGATTCTTCATAAGAATTATTCAGAACTGACCTATTTTTGCTTTAAAATAATTTGGAAATTTTAAAGTATATTAAGTACAGAACCTTCAGATTAAATACATTTACGAGCAACAATTTGTTGTCGATGAAATCCCCCATAACTAAGTATTAATTACATTTATATAAAGCAACTTCTGAAGTTCTTTTGCCTATAATATATGTTTAATTTCAACACCATCATATATTTTAGAGATTACCAAACATAATAAGTTTCTTGCCGCTTCGTAAAATTAAATTAACAGATTATCTGTTTCATATAAGCCAAGTTTCTAACATTTTGCTGGTATGCAATACTTTTGACAAACTAATTTCCTCATTAAATATAGCAACACTACAGTATTCCTATCAAAAAATAGCTAATTTATCCTAACATGAAAAACTATTATAAGTGTTTAGAAAACGATAAAAAACTTAAAATTCTTATTTTCAGAACATTATTTAATATAGTGTGTGTTGACTTAATTTGCAAATGAAAATCATTAAAAAGACATGGAACAAATGCCTTCTGGTGTCTTGTATTTAAATTTGGGATAGAAATATTAGTTCTTGTGATGCCCTCGTCATCTTTCACTGGTTCAAAATGATGAGGTCTTCATCTTTCCTCGTTCAAATCTCTCCCCAAATGGCCTTCTCGTAGCTTCAAAATATTATTAATCAAATAAATCAGTTTATATGTGCGATCACTTGTCAGATTGCAATATATTTTCCTCAGTTTAATTCCTGCTTACAGTAAAGTCTGCATTTTTCTTCAGACTTTATTAGTTTTTTCTAAAGAATAATATTTAAATGAGCAATAATATATAGGCCACAAAGTTTTAAATTTGATTCTACACATGGAAAATCAACTCATTTATTTATTTATTATGCATTTTCGGAGGTCAATTGGATAACCCGAAACGTGTTTGATTTCCTTTAATTCTATCTATCAATTAATAATTAATTCTATCTATCAATTAATAATTAATTCTATCCATATTTGTATTCTTAATTCTATCCATATTTTAGATTCCTTAATCAAAGTATTTTTCAAACTAAAATAGAAATTGAAATAAAGTAACTTCAGTAACTCCTTTTATACATGAATCTTTTTAATGGTATCATGTCGAATGCCAGAATCATAACTGTCTGTTTCATCCAATCTTCAGTGTAACCATTACCTTACTCTGTACTGTAACATAACACTTATTCCAAACTGATTGATTGAATTATTTTTTTCCAAAATGGTGAGGCGTATTTGAACAATTCAGAGAGCAAGTCAGACTGTATAGCATTTGATTTGAAACATACTGACAAAAAATAGTAAATATATAGAACGAAAAAAAACATCTTTATAATTCGAGTTTTAATATTAGCATCTTCATAAACTCTTATTGTAGGAAATGATTCAAGATGACAGTTTATTCAAATTAATTAATTAAATGGCATCCCGCAATTTATCCATTACGCCTAAAACCTTTTTTCAGTGAATTGATTTCTCGTCATGAAATTAGTCCACATAGATTTTTTTTTCATGTAAATCTGATGAAAATTTGAGTAAACATAATTTTTAAAAATAAAGTTTACAATTTTAATCGAATCACATATATTTTGATAATATCTTGGAAAAATATTAAATATTTCTGCAACATCTTTATGCATACCAAAAGAATGTAATTTTATTACACAAAATATTTAAATAAATAATTTTCTTTTTACAAATTTTGAAACAAGGCTGAAAAAATTGATTATAACAAAAAAATCATATTTGAGAGTAGAATTGAAAGGACGGAATCTAAAAATATGTGAATATGCTAAAAACCTACTACATTTTTAAATCCATTTACCACTACCTGATAACTTTTCGTAGTCGCCCTGTAGCACCTCCTTTTCTACAGTCGTAATAATCCTTGTTTATATGGTTTAATTTTGTGGTAATGGGGTGACTGGTTGTTATTAAAAAGAATCAATAAAAAAAACACCTCCGTTTCTGACTATGACTATAATATATAGTCTGACTGAGACTGGAGATTAAATATAATCGTTTATTTTATTTATGAATATACTCTTCTTGACACTCGCGTGTAAGTCCCTTATAAAATTGAGGTTAGATAAAATATTTATGTTGGTTTTGAATCCATTCATTCTAATATAAGATAAAATTAAATTGTGCTTCAAATTTTTTTTTATTCACATCTTCCAATTTGGAAAATATTTATTTAAATACGAAATTATTTTTGGACGTTATTTTATATTCATTTAAAACTTTCCCATTGTTTATTACCTCACCTATATTTGAAATAGGATTTAATATTTTCTAAAATATGTAAATTAAGATTATATAATCCAGATAATCATTGAACCGAAATTAAATAGCCATCATCCGATTACGCATTTATAGAACTTATATTCCATTCTTCTGTAGCAACAATCGGAGTCACGGGTTCCCATTTTTAATGTATTGTTCATTAGATCCTACAGAAATTTATTGCCTGTATAGTGTGATTTTCCTAATTTTTCTCTTCTTGTAGCACTAGTATGGACTTAATTTGTTTCAGGGCTTTTTACTTATGTATTCTTTTGTGGCTAATTCAGCCATCTATTCTATAATATCTTATATTTTATGCAATTGAACTAAAATTATCTTTAATTTATTCATGTTTCATTGTTTAAATATTGTCAGTATAACCAAAATGAAATCTATTAGTTTATTGAAAAATGTCAGATTTTAATAAATATGAAGCATGGGGTTCATTTTTCTCAGAAGAGAACCATTTCATATTAAAATCGAGTTTCCCTATAATGGCAGAGTTTTAAGTCAAAAGGCCCTTAGATACAAACAAATATTGAAAAGTAATTCTATTCTGAATAATTTTTCCCAAATTCTTTTAAATATCCCAAAATTGTATACATTCAAAAAATGTTGTATCAATTTTTATTCTTCTAAACATTTTCTTACTTTATTAACATAAAAATATTCTTTAAAATTAAAGAATAAAATAAAAAAAGAAATTGAAAATTACACTTTTTAACCGAATAATCTAAAATTAGTTAAAGTATGTAATTTTCAATTTCTTTTTTATATCTTTTAAGGACTTGAGAATACTGATTTTTAATGGAATAGCAAAATTAAAATTAAAATAATGTAAAGTCATATAAAAGAATTATCTAATTTTTTTAACAAATCCTTAAATTCTTTCCTTCAGTTTTTGAATATACTGGCGTTATCCATTTACAGTATCCAAAAATTTCCAAGTCTGGAGACGAGCCATTTAAGAAGTCTACGGACCATTTAAAGCGATTTTGTAGTTAGGGAAAATGATATGGGCTCTTGTAATTGTCCAAATAAACAAAATGATATAATATTTCTGTGTCCCTTTCAAATTTTTCGTGGAAATGGTTTTAATGAAATAACAATGTGGCTAAATTAATTGAATGAATGTGTTCCAGTGTAAAATTTCTTCATTTAGCATTTTTAAGTAACCAGAAGATCTTGAAAAAATAGCTTTTATTTTAGGCTGAATCAATCCAAATTTGATAAAATTGTAAAATTGTATAATTTTGGTGTTGAAAAATAAATCATTTTCATCCTTCTAACTGTATTATATTCGCATAGACAGACAGACATCAGAATGGAAAGAATCACTAAGATAACGAAGTCAGATTATTTGAATAACTACAGGGTTGTATTCATCAGATAATTTGATTTTGATAATTTGATGAAATCTGTTAACTATTATTTCTTAGCCATTAATATTTATCTTGTTCACTTCTATTAATCGCTTCACCTCAATTAAATTTCCCCTAAGTATTAGCTTTTATTTCCTTAGAATTTTATTATTATAATTTATAATAAAATTAAATAAAGTACTTTGAATATCTAACATTTATTCTGCTAACCTGATTAAAATTTTACCGAATTCTGCTTAAAATTCGAACAGCTAGTATAATTATTAATAATAATAAAATGGGGCAATTCAGTTTAATCTGATTAATAATTATTTCCGTCTGAAAATAATATCGTCTTTTAATAAACTTTATAGGATTAAAAGATCATTAAGATAAAACGCGTCTCATTGCTGATCAAAAATCTGAAAAAAGAGACATATTAAAAATTTCTGGCTGTTAATGAAATGTAGGAGAGATCAATTATTCAGGTTGGATTATAATATATTTTAAATGAATTGTTCAAATCTACAATTTAAAAAATCATTTAGAACTTCGAAGATATTGTTCCTATTAAAGATCTTACGAATCCTATATGGTTATTTCCTCTGTATATGAGTGGGGAAAGTTCTTTCTTCCATTAATAAGCTGAGATTTAGTTAAAACATGATTATTTGTGAATCGGTTGTTTCTAGACATTATTCTTAATAAATAAAATCAATTACGTCTCAAGAATTAAAAATAAGAGAAAACTATTGTATTTTGTATTGAAGACGTTTTTAGATAATTTTGAGAATATTTGTCGATTTGAATAAATGTTCCGCCTTAATGCAGTCCTGCAAATGCCAGTTTTGAAAAAGATATAATAAATACTTAATTTATCACAGGATCATGTTTTTTGTTATTGTTGTTGAAGATTGTCCAATCTTTCAGCATACAGTATTTACTTGGTAACTTCCTATATAAATAGGTCATTTTTATTGATTATACGAAAAATCAGACTTCGGACAGATGAGTACATAAAACTTATTAACAAATTTTTAAAACACCTTGTACACTGCTTAAAAAGTCTTTGACAAACACCTAATTCTAACAACCTGCAAATCACGTACGGGTGTGTCTCTTGACTTGTGAAAACAATAAGAAGCAAAAATATCCTAGCAGAAGACCGCTTCCAATGCCTTGGCAATGTTGGAAATGTAACGCCTTGAACTACCCCATTTAATTATGATAAAATGAAACTAGGCCTGATTGTCCGAAAGCCAGATACTCGGGAATGTACAAGATATTTTTTTTCAAAAAATAATACTCCTGTTTATATTGTAGTTATTGCCATTCTTGCTCTTTTAGATGTGTATTCATAATTTAAGTACAATGAGTCAAATATTATTAAAACTATTGGATGAATTATTTGAATTAAAAAAGATGCAGCATACTTAAAAAAAAAAATCATTATTATTTTTCAAAAAGGCTACTTTGATTTCAAATAACTTCATAGAGATATTAGTAGTGTTTAATTATGTTAACATCATGTTTTAAAGTAAAACTAAGGCTATTTTGGGACGGACTTCATAATTTTTAGCAGCGGTCAGATGACGAGGACGACCCCTTAGCTGGCACCCCCTCTTTAAACTTCCACACCAGCGGACATTAGTGATAAAAAGGCGTGACTCGATGAATTTCTTCCACTCTTCTAAATAAAAATTGTCTCCTATTTTATTCTTGTTCTCATTACAATCCCAACCAAGTTTTTTCAAATGTATAACTTGAGGGCCGCTGTAACTGTGGCAAGGTCTCGACTTCGGAGCAGGAGGGTTTCAAGGTCTAGATTCTGCCAAAGAATTATCGTGTAAGCAGGCCTAGTGCACATTAAATCCTTCGGAGCCAAACGTCCTCCCGCTGGTGTGGTGCGGAATATTGGAGAAGGGGGTGCTAGCTCAGGTGTCGGTATCGTCATCTGACAGCTGTTCAAAATTACAAGGTCCGCCCCAAAGTAGCCCTAGTGTTGCTTTAAAACGGAACGTTAATATAACTGAAAAAACTTAAACTGCAAGTAAGCCGACAAGAGAAGTTTTCTGATACCGAGAGGGAAAAAAAGAGAATAATCTATTCCTTCTTTTATCATATTTTTGAAATGATTTTTTTTTTTGTTTTCACTCTTTCTATAATTTAAAAAAAATTACATTTGAAATAATAAATCTTAAGTTTTTATTTTTTATTCAAAAAAAAAGAATCTTGCGTTGAGAATGTCTTGGTAAAGAAAGCATTAGATGAGCGTGAATAAGGTTACAATCATTAACATAGTATAAAACTGATTGGTTCGTTATTCTTTCATGCTATTTTCAAAAATTGAAACTCAGTTTTGCATCATTTATTACAATGTTGTAAATGCACAGGAATTCAATAAAACCTATTTCTTTTCAAAATTTCGAAAACACAATATTTAAGAAAGATAATGAAAATTTTATTTCAGACTTTCATTGTTATAGACATGAAACAAAGTAATTTAAATAAATCGGTTCAATAAAATTTAAATGTAAAATAGTACTGCTTCTCTGAGCAAATGAGGATCAACCATATTATACAAACTCTTTTTTATCTATTACAAAAATTTCAACAAATAAAATCTGACAGCCTTCATAGGAAATTTTGATTAATCAGCTGGATATCGACATCATTTTGATTTTTATTATATCTAATTTTATATATTTTCAGTGTACACGTATAGCATAGCAAAAAGTAAAAGTACAGAAGCGCATCCACAAACGCATTTCAAATTCACAGGGGGTGCCGCCCCCCCCCCTTCCCGGCCGATATAATTATTAACAGAGAAAGGGAGGCGGCTAAATTAATTAGAGAATCAAAGAATGTAGATTATTGAGAAAATAGGAGCAACTTTGATTTTTTAGTATCTATCCCACCATGGAAAGTCAAAAGAATTACAAGGAGCTAGCTACATGTGGATGTAAAGCTAAAGGTAATAGTATATATACAGATGGATCAAAAATGGGAGAAAATTTGCATTTGTATGACACGAAAATAAACAAGAAAAAAGATTATATAGACAATGCAACTGTCTTTATGGCAGAAGTGGTAGCAATCAGAAATGCTCTGCAGTTTGTCGCTCAATGCAATATCAAAGGTAATTTCGAATTCAAGGTGGGCTTTAATGGCCCTTGATTCCGTTGGTGAAACAAAAAAAATATTGGATATAAAAGAAAAAAAATTGCTGAACTTGATGTTAAAATGATCTGGATCAGAACTCATCAGGGCTATATTGGAAATGGAAAAGCAGATACACTAGCCAAGGAAGTATTAACTTTAGAAATATCTTTCCATGAGTCTAAAATCAAACTCAGAAATGAAACTAAAGTACTAATAATTGAGAATTGGCAGGAGAAATGGAAAAATTCCATCAAGGGGAAAAGTATCAACATTTTTAAAAACATTTCGGTTAACTGAATGGAGGGTGATATTTTTAACCAAGTAAACACTGATCATGGTGTATTTTCTGTACATCAAAGTCGTTTCTTTGATCAAAGTTCGGCTTGTAGTACCGAAGAAGGATCTATCAATCACGTGATCAAAGTCTGTGCACTATGGCGAGAACACAGACTCAGGTGGCCAAGAAATTCGATTTATCTTGACGTCGAAATAAAAATTTCAGTCATTAAGTCATCTATGAGGTACATTTTGTCAAAGCTTTTGTATTTAGTTCTCTCCTAATGTAAAAAGTTAACTCTCATTTAGTGTATTTTTTTGCATTTTTAATGTTTCACAACTTAATATGTAATGTAAAATGTAATGGTTTTTTTTTGCTATTTTTTTTCTGTACCAATATGTGTTTTCTTTAGAGGGTTCTCTATTGCTTGCAATGTCATCAAGTGTAATTTGCTTCTTCGTGCTAGGTGGGGTGGTGTTTCGGTTGCCTCATCAATTTTCTCGCATGGTCTCTGGCTAGGTCTAGATATCGCACTATCTTTTTAGGATATCTATAATAGAAAATACTATGTTTTAATATTCCAGTTATAGGCTTACTAAAACTCAATGAAATATTAGTTTCTTTGAAATTACTTTTTTGTTTTAAATTAAATGTTTCATGCAATTTTTTTACTTGACTTTTGAAATGCAACCAAAAACAGGAATAATGGATTTCTGACATGATATCTCAGGAAAATTTTTGTAGAAAATAATAAATATTTCAATTAGAAGTGACAAAATTCTTGTTAGTATTTATAATAATTTTGTAGTTGGAAAGGTTATAATTGTTGTTAACATATGTATGTAAGGGGATTCTCAAATCACGGGATAAACTTTTAGGTAAGCAAGGCATACAAAATATGGTAATTTTTACAATAGTTCAGCAAATGAGAACTGCTGCAGAAGACGGTTTCTCAGTGAAATGAGTAAAACAAATGTAAATGTGACGCAAATTTTGCAATCTAAGATCATGTGATACTTCGTGTTGCCAAATGAGTGGAAATGACGCATTGAGGCACGAGTAAAATTCAGGCGGCATGAAGAAATAGAATTTTTGTAAAGATATATTTTGTGATTTTGTTCTAAGTGAATGTTTGATTTATTTCAGTTTTCATTTCTCATGTTTGCATGCCTCAATGTATGACTTCTTAATGTAGCAAAGTATCGTTTGTTATTTCCATGTTGTTATTTGTTATTTTGTAGGAACAATGAACAATGTTGGCATTTTGTGGTAGATAACATGCTTCTGCACACACATCACTCACAGTCAACTGTACCACCTATCAAAGTTTGTGCCATTACTTTATAATTACCTGGAATTATATGTATTAGCCCGGATAGAAAGAAATAATTTGGGAAATCATTTAAGGCAGTTATAAGACCGATTTGATCTCTTGTATCATTACACCTGATATTCTACGAGTTTTAGATGAATTCTTTGACTATTGCTAATGTTTTCAGATTCGTTACCAGTGGTCCTGCTTCCAAACGTAAAGATCAGATAAGTTAGTAGGTTTCATCCTACGCACTTACCAACAACAATATTTCAAGAAGTCATAAAGAAGTTCCAGCACCATTTAAAGTGTAAACCAAACCTCATTGGTTCCGGATCGTGTTAAGAGTAAAAAAAAAACTATTAGATTGTTTGATCAGATTCAATGACGCAGGGACAGATTTAATTAAAACTTTTTGTTTCTATTGAGTGAGATAATGTTTATATGTATTCTTATTCAAAGGTTTTCTTCAGAAAGTATCATGCAATATGATAAAACATCCTTTTCATGCATTTTTTATTTAGCTTGATTTGTTTGATGTTTGTAAGGATTTTATAAACATTTCGAATTTACACTCATTTCCAAATATACAAGGTTTCTGAAATGACACGTACTTATAATCTTACAGACAATGTGATAAATTTTCATAAAATACTACGAACTCCAAAGGTACTCATTTGAGAGTAAATTCTTTTGAAGGTTCTATATTTTAAAATAAAACCTTTTAAAATTAGAGATCAGAAAGCAAACGAAATGAAATGCGAGATAAATATAAAGTGCATGTAAATAAAACCAAGTTTTTAATGATAGTTTTTATAAAATTTATTTCTCTGAATTAATTTTATTGTTACGGAAATTTTTTTTCAAAATATCTGCATGAATTGTAAAATAAAATATCCATCAGGCTCGATAATAACACGCAGTCAGTAAAACACAGACGAAGCATACACAACAATGTTTGCAGTAAACAGCAGAATACAAACAGCAAATCCTTACTGATTAATCATAATAG
Source organism: Argiope bruennichi (assembly GCF_947563725.1). Taxonomy (NCBI): domain Eukaryota; kingdom Metazoa; phylum Arthropoda; class Arachnida; order Araneae; family Araneidae; genus Argiope; species Argiope bruennichi. The sequence goes on from NC_079161.1 coordinate 101,971,808, forward strand.
CTCAAAGCGTTCAGAGGGAACTCACAGGAGAGAGACTTTGCACGATTATTCAACCCCCCCCCCCCCCGCTTTATCTACTATTTTCATTGACTCAATATTCGATTGATTTCAACTTTTTATCTTTTGGCGTTTTATAATTTTCTTGACAGTGCAAAGGAGCTTGTAGAAAAAATGCTGACACTTTCCTCCTAACGCCAAGATTCTTGTAATTTCTGAAATTTTCGATTTTGCCGTCAATGTAAGCAAATAAATCTCCAAGTATCTCAATGGTCATCAAGTTTATCATCACGGTTGGAAGTCATGAAGTCGGCAATCATTCAGAATTCATCAGAGCTCTCTGTAAAACTGTCTTCCTTAAATTGATACTACTTACGCTGGGAAGCAATATTACAAATTCATAACAATTCATAGAAATCAATTGTGCCAAAATATGAGTGGATATTTCTAAACATAATTTTCAGAAAATAAGCTCTTATTAAAGTCATTCTTATCATAATGTGAAATTAAATCAATAAAATATCTTGTAAGCATTTCATTTCATATCCGTGTTCTTAAATATGAATAATTAAGATTTAAAGAAACATGAAAAGAGTATCATTATATAAAATAAAATGACAGTTCCTTTAATATCTTGTCTCTAAAGATTATGAACTTGAAAATATTTTCTAACAAAATTAAGGCTAACTTATTCTTGAAGATGAAAATGGGAAAAAAGGGAACCTGATGAGAAAGAAATATTTTTAATGTTTGTTACCATTCTTCTATAAACATTTCGTTCTTTTCTTCAATTTAGTATTTAATTTGAAATTTCTTTTCTTTTGTAAAAGAATTATTAGGGATAGTTGTCATATTAGGTTTTTCATTTATGTCGCTGCGATAATTACAAACAAGGAAATAAATTTGAACCGATATAAAATAATACTTGGTTTTATTAAAAAAATACTTTTCAAACATTATCATTTAAAAAGAAAAGTTATAATAGATTTCATTTTTACTGACTTAGAGAGGCAGTATTAATTTCTATTTAAGTCTTTCTAAATATCTTATTTGACTTGACTTATTTCATAAAGATGAAATTTTTTTGAAATTAGATTCATCCTCATTTCTTCAGATTTTTTGAAATCAGATTTATTCTCATTGGTATATTAGAATTTTAAAATAGTGCACACCTATATATTTTTGTAGATGATTCACTAGTTCAAAATTTTCAGAACTCAATTACCCAATACACAATAAATGCAATTAAATCCTAATAAATGTGGCGCCATCTAATAGCGAATTTGTGAATAAATTAGCTTTTTCTATGGACTTCTGAAATTATTAAATTATGACTACTCAGTGGAAATTGTTAAGAATATTGTCGCTTACATTACTGTAGTTACCACGACCATTTAAAAGAAGAAGTAAGGGAAAAGAACTTATAAAATTTTTCAAAATTTACTCTTTAAGAATTTAGTAGGAAAACATACTAGAATAAAGAATGTGTCTATGGAAAGAAACATATAACTATGATGTCTCCCTTTATGTTTAGGCATCAGAATCAATGAATGATTTGCTTCCTAAGAATAATAATTAGTAATACATTTATCATAGCCGATCCATGAAACTTTCCATAGTTTCTAATATAAGATAAACCACATCAATCATCAGCAGAGATTTCAATAGATCGGAATGTTCCCATAAACCCACATTATCACTGTTATGCCGCCATAGAAAGCAAGAGCCCTCTTACTTATCTGGTGTCTTATAGTTGTGATTATGTCACAAAATCCACAATAATAGCACGCCCACTAAATAAGCTATTCTCAGAAATCCATTCATTCACAACTTTGCCTTAGTTCATTGGGAGAAAAATAAAAACATCTTTCTCTTGAGTGATCAGTTTAGTCATGTGATTATCACGCGAAATGGTAGGGTGGAAGAATAATTTGTTAACCTATCTTGGTATTTTATTTTCTCGCATATGAATTATATAAAGACAAAAAATTCGAGCATGAGATTTTGAAAAATCTTTATGTTTCAGATTTTTCCGAGCCCAAAAAACAAATTTTTGGAATTATATTTATCTGTCTGCCAACTTGAAAACTCAAAAGTGTCTTGAGCTAGACGAATAAAATTTGATTTATAGATTTTAAACCACTTTTTTAGATTTCTGATCTATTCAAATACCCTCATTTGAATAGATCTTGTTTAACAGACAAGATCTATTGAAAAAAAAAACATTTTCTTGGTTCTCCGACTGCAAACGAATCGATAACTACAAAACCAAAGAGCTAAATAAATAAAATTTAATATGCAGGTTTAGAATCTACAGTGTAGATTCTTAACAAATTTTGAACCAAATCTGTCAAAAGATTGATCTTCTGTCACTCAGTACTTTTGTACGCATGGAAAAGCAAGGTTCAATAATATAATGACTTAAATCAAGGAAATTTTATATGCTATCTTGTGACTAAAAGTGTAGTTCTATGTCTAATTTTGATTTCAATAGATTATAAACAATTGTCCAAAATACAAATTCAACTTTCTAATACTTGCACAATAATCCATAGCAGGAATTAAGAGCAAAAAGCACTCTCCAAAATAGTCCTACAGATTCAGAAAAATGGTGGAGATTTTTCGAAGACCATTCCTTTTGATTTTTTGGAAACTCAAATAGATTCAGTAGTAATATTTGATTGAAATGCTATTTCTCGCAAATAATATTTTAATATTTCAAGCCTGATAAACTGCAAAAGAATCTTTTAATTTTTATATACAGGGTGATCAAAAAAATAGCAGGAGGTGTTCGGAGCCCTGTAGCGTACTATGTACTGGACGAAATATAACAAAATTTATCCACCATATACATTCAAATATGCGGTTTCGATTTTCTCAAGAAAAAAAAAATAGTACTAAAAAACGCCGATTGGAAAAACGCTGGAGGTGCGATCAAAAACTTTATAATGTAATTTGCTTATACGAGTACTTTGTGATACGATATCGAGGATAAAAGGAAGGGTTGCAGGAAATTAAGTCATTCTGCAAGAATTCGCCCTTCGTTGGCATTGTCACTACGTGTACCTGCCTTATTAGACAAGCAGTTTTATCAGCGGGATGAAAATGCCAATGCTTCTCTTCGTGAATACTGGCGGTTAAAACAGTTACGTAGAGGACCGATGACTACAACTAGCTTACGAAGAATGATTAAAACATTTGAAACAACAGGAATCCTTGGTGTGCAACCAGCCCAAGGACGTAAAGGTATCTAGCAGGAACTAGCTGGAAAAGTTGCAACTGCCATTTTGGATCAGGCGGCAGGGTACCAGCAGTGCACGTTCAATATAACGCTAAGCATATGTCCTTTCTCGATGTTACAGAATATAATGCGTAAGATTCTAAAATGTTATCCGTGTAAGATAGAACCCATTCACTGATAACATTGATCTGAATCTTGGCGATTTCTGATTGGGGGGGGGGGGGGGTACTTGAAAGGTGTTATTGAAAGGTGTAATGTTCTTGACATTCCTACTTTAAAAGATCAAATAATATTGCATATCAGACGAATAAATGCCAATATGCTGCAAGCCACCGTCGAAAACCTCGTGTACCGCATGCAATCATTGGAACATCAGGCTGGTGGCCACCTTGAGCCAAATTTCTAAGTTGCTATAATAAACGCTTTTCATTGGTATTTGATGTGTTGTTATTTACTGTTTACATTGGTAGTTATGTATTCTTTCTTCACACATTATGCGTTCGCAGCGCCAGGATTCCCTTATCGGCGTTTTTAGGAACTAACTTCTTTTCTCGCCAAATCGAAACCGCATACTTTAATGTCTATGTTGGCCAAATTTTGTTATAATCTAGAAATATTTGTCATGGAAATAAGGAAATTTATTTTTTATCAAAAATTACATCGTAACAAATTTCCTTGTCTCACTTAATGTCACAAGAATAGAATTTCACTTTAATAACAAACAAAAATTACTTAAATTTATTTTCGAAAATTAAAAACTACCTCCATTGGTTTAAAACTGAAAATACTCTCAACAATATTTTTTGAATTTGTTTTCTTAATAAATTTACCCCAAATCCTTCCCTAGTCGAAAGCATATAATTATGATTATTAAGTCCACAATGAATATTTAAAAGATTTGTCAAACATCGTAATAAAAGTCATTACTGAAGTATTGGAAAGCAATTACTGGCAACAATAGTGTTTTTTCTACAACTCTGTATTCCTATGTAATCAGTTTTAAAGAACATACATCATTAATCTTAGCTTTGAGCATGTTTTTTTTATTATTATTTTTTTTATTATTATTTTTTTTATTCTGAAATTTAATCTTATACAGTTAAAAACATCTTTTAATGCTGTTTTCGACTATAGTAAGCACGATTTTTGTTTCAGAATAGTAATTTAAAATCAATCAAATATTTTTAATATTTTTTATTCTAATGACTATTCATTTGGTTTAATAGCATTGACTTTTGCATTTAAATATGTAAGTATCATAAAATATCTTTTTTTAAGTATCCTCTTTTTCCTAAAGCTATTTAATATAGATGCGAATTTTTTTTAATAATTTCCAAAGCAATATATGATGAATGGAAAATCTTCAAATTTTAAGAAATTGTTTGAAGATAAATAATGAAAGCATGGATTAATTTTTTGGGTCAATGCTTGAATGTATTTCATACAATAATTTAAATATCGGCACTTTTAATGATTCAATGAAAATAAAGGATACATAATGTTTGTTTTAATTAATATATAATTAGAATTGTTTGGCTCTCGAATACAAAGGAAGTTTAGTCTTTCGTTAGTTTTTCTACATGTAAAGAAAATAAGGGGAGAAATTATTCTTAAATAGTATAAATGTATATGTTTAAAATACCTGGGAAAACTAAAGAATCACCTCCATTTTCTGATTTCTAAAATTAATATTTTATATGAAATTACTCGATCTCTAATGTGTCGTCAACTATCGCATGCCTACTTATCGTGTAATAATTTCGAGAGAAATATAAATATACTATTAATACAAGAAAAAAACCTGTTATTGAGCCTGCCATCTACAACCATTGTACCTATTCTGTTATTTTTCATATAACTGATCATGGTCTTAAGATATGCCATTAATGCCCGCTGGTCCCCACAACTCTCTTTTTCTGATAAAAATTTGCACAATAATATTACGCTTTGCTTTCATTTAAAAAAGAAATAATTGACATATTTCCCTAGTCCTGGCACTAGTACCGATTTCATCAATTTTTATTTCATATGAGAGCCCTTCATCCTTTAATCCGCCATTGATCACCAAGATGTTGAGCATATAGCTATGAATTGAAATAGTATATTTGTAGAGATTTGGCTGTAATCCATAGTCAAATCTCCACCAATCACGTTAATGCAATCTTGGGTGTGGAAAAAGGCCCCGGGGGACCTTATTCACCTAGAATTTTAAATGAAAAACCAAACTGATTATCTGATAGTTGTGGATAGCTATTATAAGTGGTTAGAAGTGACAAAAATGTCATCTACATCAGCGGCAATTACAATTCCTGTAATCAGTTTGCTATATTGCAACAACTGCTTGCCAATAGAAGTCGTTTCTGAGAATAGACCTCAGTTCATTTTAAAGGAATTCAGAGCCTTTTCATAACTATTTTACAGAATTTTATTACAGCATATCGCCCCCAATCGAATAATCCAACAAAACGTAACATTCATATTTTTAAAGAACCA